>NW_024423343.1:50129736-50287675 GCF_017311325.1 Ursus maritimus
TTTTTTTTTTTTTTTGGAGGATTTTAACACAGTAGTGTTACAAAAAAATAGTGGGCATTTGCAGGAATAAACACAATTTACCACAAAAATATGGGGGAAAATAAAAAGTTATATTTTATTAATTAGAAGGAAAAGTCAATATTAACTATTAACTTCAGTTAGCTGTTATTTCCTAAGAAACTAATTCATGATATGTTATTCAGTATTCTGTTTTAAAATAGAACAGGTTTCAAGTCTTGAAACTGGTCAAAAATGGAAAAAATAAAAGATCATAGCTTAGAATTTCTGTCTCCTCAGCTTCAAATGCATAAGCTTTGGGTGAAACTTTACCCAAATTAATATACCTACTAAAGTTCTCGGTGACTGGCTTCAGCCATTTGCAGCATTTGTGGAGTGGGAGAAATGAGAAAAAATTCCTAACATGTTTCCCTCCCACTGTGCTTTCTTCATGCTAAAGGTCACAATTTTGCTTTATGATAGATTGCATTATAGAGTGTTAGAGCTAAAAGAGACTCTTTCAATAATCTAGATTCATGTTCTTGTTTAATACAGAAGAAGAAACTGAGGCCCAGAGAATTTAAATGACTTGCCGAAGGATACAAAACTAAAAATAATGGGATAGGAGCTGGAAAATAGAGAGTGGAAAGTGTTTTCTCTGTTAATTGTTTTTTGTGGCTATTAGTTCAAATAGGTTAGCCTGATAAGAGATTAATTCAGGTAAGCCAGCTAAAAATACTTGTACTTGTTTCTCAATATAACAAGGATAGGGAGGAAAAAAAATCACAGGAATGAAAGCATAGGAATGACAAAGAGAAATGGCCCATAGAACAAGTGAGACACAGCATATGTGCTTTGGTTTTTAAGCCTTAGGCCAAAATCACACTTACGATCTTGGTAACCAAAAAGAATCTTGTTCCTGGAATGCTTGTAGAGACCTGAATTAGTCATAAGCTTCTTAGAAAAGAATTTATCCTTTGTTTGATATTGCAATGATTCTTGATCAGAAAGGCAAGCAAGCCTCTTTTATTGTTAGAGGCCTAGTCATACTCTAGTTGCTGGTGTAACAAATCCCTGGGAAACCTTTGACTAAAGAACCGTGTATTTGAATGATTTTAGGATGGATTAGATGATCTCATGAGGTCTCTCCCTGCTCTATCATTCTTTCTCTATTGGTGCCAGGAAAACAAACCTCATATGCTTGTTTCAAGGAATTTGACTAGCTAACAATGATAGGCTTTCTAAGTATAGACTTATTCAACTGGGAAAATAACTATAGAACGTTTATTTCAGAGTATTGCTAGAATCATTATTCTGAAAGGTTTAAATGAGGAGGACTCAAATTTCCATATCCAGGACAAAACAACTCAAATGAAGTCACTGACTTTGGACCAAATATTTGGACAATTTGATAACTTAAGTGATGAGTCTAGCTTCTGGTTTTCCTTCTACTCAGTTCCTTCCCCCATTCCCGACAGGTGAATCTGTTACTGCCTGTAGCCAAAGGATAAAAATTCCTTTCTAATCTTTCACAGGTAGGAGATGGACCAAAAGTTCTATTTGGTCCTTAATTAAAGTTTTCCATTTTGCTAAAAGATAAGAAAGAAGCACCCTACCTTTATTTCTAAAGTCTCTAGGAACAACTTTAGCTTCATATTATATTAAAATACAACATTCAAAATAATATCTGGCATCTTCTTGACATTCCAGAGGCATACTTGAAATAAATGATGCCAACAGTAGCTAAAAATGGTGAAGGAAATTACAGAAGTATTTGACTATCATCCAAAAGATTCCAACAGAGGAAAATTTCCCTCCACCCCACAAGCATCTTAAGGCTTCGTACCAAAGAATGCTAAAGATTTTAACTGGCTGGCAAAATACATAGCAGGTGGCAAAATATTTTTGACTTGGTAGCTGAACAGTTTCTTTCTTCCTTTTTCTTTCTCTTTCTCTCTCTCTCTCTCGCACACAAACTTGACTATATTATAAGCAAAAATAGTAATTAGAAAAAAATCAGGAATAATTTATATATGATAGAATCCATTCTAGAAAACAGCAAGGTTCTTCAATCTTTCATAGCAAACAGAAACTCTTCCATCCTCAAACATTTGATTCTCTGTTGCCTCCCTGCCCTGTTGAAATACATGAACAACCTTTCATGCGTATTCTTATGAATCAACATGAGATTCGACAACGCTTTCCCTTCCTCATTTCAGATATGACTCATTGCTCTTGGTGTAATCCCCATGGACTAGAGAAGCTCTACTTTAAAGTAAGGAAACAAAAGAAGCACCTTTAATCCAAGCTGGTTTATCCAGAGAACTCTAATAGTTATTATTCACTGACCTCTTAAGTACAGCATTATAAAGCTGACTGTTTGAAGTGTCCTCTCTTCATCTTTCCCAGGGGAAACCGCTGTAGAAAAGCTGGAGAGGTAACCTGACTGATAAGTCTTAGACTTGAAGTTTATCAGCAGTTCTACTAAAACCTCCATTCTCTGTAGGATGCTATTGGATTTTAGCTTTGGGAGCATTTTATTTTACTTCCAAGATTTTGGATCATCTTCCCTCCACATCCTTCTGACTTTGTATACAAAAAGTAATAGATCTGAGCTACTTCTTACAAGTCTTTCTAATTTAAAACTTGGCCCTTTTCTCTGCTGAGGGATAACCATTACCCCACCTCCCTGTCTGTCTCAGAAAGAGCTGCAGAGCACAATTCACTTCAGAAATCTTAAGTCATCTAGAAAACCTGTGGTCTTTCAAGCAATATTCAAATAAGGAAAAAGGAATATGGCTTTCTAAGTAAAATTCTACTTACCCTTACTTGCAAATAGGAAAAAGTAAATAAAAAGCTGAGGCCCCTTTACTTTTCCAAATCTTAGAAACATCTAGTCCCAAGAGAAACTTTCTTGGTTTAGAAGATGAGAAGAGTTGAAGTTAAACAATGATCTTTTTTTCCATTTCTTAAAAAAAAAAAAAAAAAAAGGCCTGCAGAGGCAAATGCTCTGTTGGACAAATTGTTTCAGCAGATGTTCATTGTCCCAGGGAGAAAACAGTCTCTATTTTGCAGCTTAGCACTTGCAAATTTAGAAACTTAAATATTTTTAACTTGAAATGGTCCATGTGGTATGAGTGAGATGTAAATATTACAATCATTTATATGAATTAAGTGGTTACTTTCTAACATGAACGTCTACAGAATGCTGAGGACTGTTGTTAGGTGATATGGTGATGCAACAATTATCGCCCATCTGTGCTTTCCAAGCTTCTCTAAGTTGTTATTCCCATTTACAGTGCACCCTGGAAGAATATTAATATTTATGTAACATTTATAGAGTACTTATGATGTACCAGGCACTCATAATTATCCTATGGGGTCAAATACTATCAGTGTGCCTATTTTAAAAAGTGTAAACTAAAGTTCACAAAGGTTAGGTAACTTAGCTAAGTCATAAGAAGTGGTGGCACTCACGTGCAAATGTAGGCAGTTTGACTCTGGGACAGGAGTCATCAAACCTTTTCTCTAAAGGGCCAGGTAATAAATAAATATTTTAGGCTTTACAAGCCATAAAGGTCATTACAACAATTCAACTCTGTCTTTGCAGAACAAAAGCAGCCTAAGACAGTATTTAATGAGTGAGCGTGGTTTGTTCCCCCCCCAAATTTTATTTATGGTCACTGAAATTTGAATTTCATATAATTTTCATATGTCACAAAGTATTATCCTTCTTTTGATTTTTATCAACTGTTTAAAAATGTTAAAACAGGGGCACCTGGGTGGCTCAGTTGTTAAGTGTCTGCCTTCAGCCCAGGGCATGATCCCAGGACCCGCACTGGGCTCCTGCTCCGCTGGGAGCCTGCTTCTTCCTCTCCCATTCCCCCTGCTTGTGTTCTCTCTCTGGCTGGCTGTCTCTCTCTCTGTCAAATAAATAAATAAAATCTTTTTTTAAAAAAATGTTAAAACAGTTCTTACCCCATGAGCTGTACAAAAACACATAGCAGGCTGGATTTGGCCCACAGATTAGTTTGTTAACCCCTGCTCAAGGTTTTTACTGATTATACTATTTTTTTAATAGTGTCTTTTTATAATTTTTTTTAACAGCTAATGGAACTGCATTTACATTCTAGCATTATCAAATTATGGCAGACTTTTATCATATAAAATTATTTCTTGGGAAATAAGGGTTTTTTGTATTATATATATATTTATATTTTACATTATATAGATATATAAAGTTGAATCATATGAAACTTGCCAATATTTAACTGTTTGACCTATAAAAGTAGCAATTTCATATGTATCAACATAACATTTATAACTGTCTATTGCTATCAGAGGTAACACTTATTTTTATGAGCATTATGAAAGCATAGACTAGTGACTACGGGAATATTGTATAAATAAGCATCAAATCAGGTAGCACACTAGACAATCTTTAAAGTTCTTTTAGAATCCTTTCTATGAAATGAATTAGGATAGTCTAAGACTGAAGTGATAAAGAAAGGGGAATGCTTACTGTTATGTAATTGCTCTGTGACAAGTACTAAACTGTGTTATCTCATTTGGTTTCCATAATGACACTGTGAGAGCAGTGTTTTTACTCAATTCACAGTTGAGGCAATCTAGGTTCTTGGAGACTAAGTAACTTCCCTGCGTCAGACCACTGATAGATGGCAAAGCCTGTCCTTGAACAAAGAAAAAAAGACTCCTCTTTGTTTTGCTCACACAACAAAGGCAATTTCACTGCCATCTGTCAGTACCACTAAGACTTTTAAGATAAGATTCAGTTTTTTCCTCAAATTCAATGCTAGAAAACTAGTTATAAGCCATAGTATTAGAATTTCTCTCATTTTTCAGTAAACTCCAGAAAATACACTTACATAATTTAAAAACACTTTTCGTAGCCACATCTATATCATTTCTTCAGAATTTCTTACACAAATAACTCCTTAGTTGGGTAAGATCTCAATTTATATTTAAATGAAAGAGAAGAAGAAGGAGAAATCACAGCTTTTGATAAACATAATTTTTTAAAGATTTATTTATTTGAGAAAGAGAGGAAGAGAGAGCATAAGCAGGGGAGGGGCAGAAGGAGAGAGAGCGAATCCTCAAGCAGACTTCCCTCTGAGCTCTGGGGGGACCTGAGGACCCCAGAATCATTACCTGAGCCAAAATCAAGAGTCAGACACTTAAAGGACTGAGCCACCCAGGCACCCCAGTAAACCTCTTAATAAGTTAAATGATTACTTAAAAACTGATAGGTTTACAAAGTCTGAGAATTTTAGAGCATCAAATCCTTTTTTTCACATTTTCACATATTAGTATAACATTTTAAGCCCTGCATATCCTAAGAAAATGATTTTCACATACTAAGAAAACAAGCATTAGGGAGGGAAAGAAACTATAAAGTAAAATCAAAAGAAATATTGAGATAAGACTATTAACATTGTGTTGCATTGCTTCATTTATGCTTCTCATTGCCTATCTAAAGAAGAAACCAAGAATCTCATCAATGACCACTGAGGAATAAACTATAAAACAGGTAAGGAATTCCAAAGGATTCACCAGAAGAAAAGAATTATTCCAAGTCACACTTATACTGGAAAGGTACATTACTGTTCTTTTTCTTTTCTCCTGTTTTTCTTTCCTTTCCTTTTCTTTCTTTTCCTTTCCTTTCCTTTCACCATTTTTGTTGGCGCAGCGAATAAAATAAACTTAAAGCATGACTGGCCTCTTTCCTCTCACAATTTTCCATCTTTATTTTTATGTCTTTTTTTCCCCTAAATGCCAGATTGACTATTCTCTTAACATTATTTCAACTCATCAAATATTCTATTTTCCTTCATTCAAAATTTACTTCAAAGTCACTGTTCTCTGGAATGTACATCAAGCAAGTTAAAAATAGAGACACTTGCCAGAAAGTGAAGTTTAGAAATTAATGAAATGGTTCTTCATAGTTTCCAAGAAACAGAGGGTTTACATGCAAAAAAAAAAAAAAAAAAAGTATGAACAAGCTCTTGCAACCATTTATAAGGCACCAAATTCTGCTGCTGTTGTTTTGTTTTTTAACATAGAATAGACCAAGATCGAAGATGGTTGAAGGAAAAGAGCATTTGAGATCTTCTGATCCAGTGTAACATAGTCACTATAAAAGTAGGGTTGGTATTTTATTCACTACTGAATTTCCAACATAAAACTGTTTCTGGAACATGATAGGTGCTCAATAAATATCTATAGATTAAATGGATGTTTGTTGAAGAGTGACTTTGGACATAAAATCAGGAACACAGCAGTTAAACGGAAGATATTATTGTCTTGCCTTAATTAATCCTTCCTTATCCCTGAGTAGAAGCAATGAGGGAAATATTCCACAAGTCATAAAAACATAGCACTGTTTAGTAATGTGGATAGAACATAGGCTTAAAGATAATGTGACCATTGTCATTTTGGTACCAGTAATAATGAAGGAAAAGGAAAGTGGACAATCCAGTCAGATCATGATTTCTAGGCTTTACACTGGCAGAGTTCAGAAAGTTCAATTAAAAATTAGGTGTCATCCTGTAGGCCAATATGATAAATAAAAAGAATGAAGAAGGCACATGGGATTTCAGATTGTTCTGAAAACAAAAATTCTAACCCGTGATCATGCATTTAGCCACGATAAGTCAGACGAGATCTGTAAAGCAGGGTTTCTCAGTCTCAGCATTACTGACATTTGGAATGCCATACTTCTTTGTTGTAGGGAGAGTCCTGTGCTTTGTAGGGTGTTCAGCAGCATCCTTGTCCTCTATCCACCAGATGCTGAGTACCTCACCCCCTTTGTTGCAGTGACCAAAAAATATCTTCAGACATTGCCAAATTGAGAACTGCTCAAAAGGAAGGAAAAGAGAGGCAGCATTCTCAGGTTTTAGAAATATTTCTAACAAAAAAAGGAACTTCTAAGAGTTGTTTAAAATCATACTACAGTTGAAGGGTTAAAAAATCTCAATTTTAACAAAAACTAAGGACAAAAGAGTACCTTATCTGAGCAAGGTAAAGTTTAGTGCTGATTATATATGAACACTAGGACAATTAAAATTACTAAAATATTTTGAATGTGTCTTCTCCATTTTGAAAACAATTTTCTAATATTATAAAGAGACCATTTTTAGGTAAGAAGAGAATATACTCCTTATACTTTATATATTATTACTTTACATATTATTCTGAATTCCTAAAGTTAAGCAAATTTCGTATCAAAGGTGTTTGGGGAATTAGTAATCAAAAGCACAATGTGTTTAGGAATTCTTGAAATCATGTTTAACAGTAGTATTATAAAATAAATAATCCCAGTTTTCAAAAAATTTTTAAAAAGTGTTAAAAAAATTGATAAGCTGATTAATAAAATCCCTGAAATATTTCTAGAACATGAAAGAAATGCTAAGTGCCTGCAGTAGAAGAAATGACTGCCAAAAACCTTCTTGAGTTCACTATAAATGAGATATGTCAAATTAATCTCATACTTGGCTAGGTTTCTTGAATTGTACATCAGGGTAACTAGAAATACAGTGTATCTTGACTGTTATGAAGTGTTTGTCAAATAGTCAGGCTGTTTATATTCTTGTGGACAAACTGGAAGAGCATGGCTGGTTGCTAATATGGTTTATTTCCCCTACACCATCAGCTAGCCATTCTCCCCACCTTCACACCTTCACCCAATACTTCTGGGAATCTCTAGGAGTCCACAAAATAAAGTTTCAAAGCCATTAGATTCACTAATAAATAAATGACCTTAAATTCCTATCATTTTGTGGTATTTCAGTTACTGTGATCTACAAACTACCATTGAATTCAGTGTCTTCTCAATTTAAGGTCGAACAAAATTTTATAGACTGATTTCCATCCCAACATAGATGAACATTTTTTTTTTTTGCAAAACTCTTAATCCACAGAGAAGTAAATCAACATCAGTTAATATTTGCTTAATTTAAAAAATACCATTCAGAAATAAAGTCAAATTTTTTGTTATACTGTTAAATGTTTTCTTTACAGTTACTTTATTAATATCACAATCACTCTGTTATACTGACAAATGGTGTGCTAGATGTGAGACGAAATCTGCCTATAAGATACTGTATCAGTCTGACTTTTGCTCCACTCCACCCATCCCACATACTCACCTGTCACCTTGCTTCAGTAATTGCAAAAAAAGACTGAGCAAAAACTTTACCAGTACAGATTTTTTAAGCAACATGGTACCAATAATATCAAAAGTATATTTTCAGGGCACAGAGCACTATCTGACAAGGCAAAGAAAGGAATGGAAACTAGAATGGAACTGTTTAATTACATCTTACCTGAAAACAAAAGCAATTCCAACAAAAAATGGTAATAAATCACACCAAATATACATAACTTCAAACTATGCATTTATTTAAAGGGCTGCTTTAATTTCACTACTATATAAATTAAAAAATAGAGTGTAATGAAAATTGTGATAGCTGATAATACTGTGACTCTTTATTTTAGTTAATTAAAATATGTATAGGAATTCAAGAAAGGAGACTCCATTTCGGCAAGTTAAAAATAAGTGGATGGATTGCATGTCATATTTAATGATCACTTCATCGACATTATTCCACATAATAATTTCATTGCCAGAGTATTGGTTCACTTGTGGAAAACCCAAATCATATTATCAGGTAAAGGCATGCTACAAGGATTTCTTTCCAGCATCAACTAGGGTTCATATTACACAGGTCACATTTATACTCAGGTGTCTTCAAACTCTGAACAAATGGAAACTTACTTAATGAGACAACAAATATTTGACCTGACTTGTATCCATTTTGATGATCTTCCTTTTAAAGGAAATATATTCTCAGGAAACACAGAACCATGGGAGAGATGAAAGAAAGGATTAATAACAGCACTCAACTTTGCAAATTTGCCGATCAACCTGTTTCCAACATATAGTCCATATGAACTCTGAAGTTTTAAGTGTAAATTCATGGGATTACAGAGTTCAACCTAATCTATGAAAGTGTGAATTCCTCAAGAATGGGAGGATGATTTGACCCAAGAAACTTGACTCCCAGAGTCCTTTTCCAGCACTTGTCCCACATTATTACCCACGTGAGCACTATATTGGTGAGCCTGGGAGCAAGTGACTTTGAATCAAGAAATGTGATTTTCCTTCCTGAGGAAGAAGGGTGACCTTTTTGTTTGTATCAAACCTATTAGTAGTAGTATTAAGTATAAGGAATCCGATTTTATCTTCATCTTTAAGACAAAATTATGAAGAAAATAGGCAACAGAAAAGGGATAATGAAAATATATGTGGTTTTAAGAGACGAGTAAGCAAGTTATAAATAAAATCAACAAGGCTTTCTTTTAAGTTAGCAAGTATAAAGCCCATTTCTCAGTTGGAACAAGTCAAACAAGATTTGGAATCTTTTCTCCAAACAGAAATAATGATATTCGCTACCATAGCAATGATTTTATTACTTCAACCCTAAACACACTCACAACTTCTTGGTTTACATGAATTTACTACTCTGAAATCAAGAAGAAACCAACTCAAGAGCCAGTCTTACAGCTGTCTGTTATTATCTCTACCTTTCTCTTCTCAGAAACTTCAGCTGGAAGAAAATCAACTTCGCATGATTTTACATGAAAGTATCCCAAGTATCAAAAATCATCATTTTAGATCCACTCATTCACTCAACATAAAAGCATTTAAATGATTTAGGAAAAGTGAAGCATTAGGAATAAGGTAGAACTTTCAAATCCAAATCTTACCTGTTCAATTGAAACGGAACAACACCCCTGAAAGCCTTCTTGATTTGTGCTCCGCTCCTCAAGGGACAACTAAATCACGGCAGCCTATATTCTTAAACCCTCAAAGAAAAATCAGGAAGCTTGATCTGTGCACATAATGGCCTTCATAATGTAAGAAAGCACCGTTTCTTGGCAACTAGAAAACAATCCTTTTCAATTAACTCACAGCAATTGGCCCACATTTGTTGTTAAACACAGAGTAAAGAAAATGTTTTAAGAACTCAAAAGAACTTGGTAATAGCTCACCAAGGAAGTCAGATCAGTTTGTTCATTTTGAAAAGCATTTTTAATTAATTGCCCATTCTAACTGCCTAACCCTTTCCTAAGACCTTTTATTGACATACCTGTCTCACTTCCTTGTTGCATATTATCTACTTAAAACCCCAATCCTGAATAGTTGCATCTGCTGTTGCAGAAACACAATGAAAACTGGAAAGATAGTTCTAGCAAAGTGGTGGCATGTAATATTATCCTGCTCTTGTTCATTTTGTATACCATGTTTTCTTTCTAAAATGCCGGCTTCAGTGTAGCCCCAATGCTCATTAGGCTACATAATTCAAAGCAGTTGTATGTTATATTCTCCTAGCTGTTAAAGACCACCTCCAGCAGGCATAAATTTTAAGTGATATATAAGAAGTGCAGCTGGGGTAGATTGATTTTGTGCTACAGTAACTGTTTTGAAGGGGCTCATATATACTTATGAGAATTTGGAGAATCTTCTTAGGGCCCTGTGCATTCTTACATACGTATTGGAAATTTCGTGTATCAGAAGGAATCCATATATGGGACCCCTTTGTAAGAATGTCTGTTCAAAAAAGCAAGTGGTTGGGTGCTTAAGTGGCTCAGTTGATTAAATGTCCAACTCTTGATTTCCACTCAGGTTATGATCTCAGGATTTTGAGATTGAGCCCCGTGTTGGGCTCTGCACTAGGCATGGAGTGTGCTTAAGATTGTTTCTCTCCCTTGCCCTCTGCCACTCCCTTCCTAAAAAAAAAAAAAAAAAAAAAAAAAAAAAAAAAAAAGGCAAGTGGTGAGGAAAATACAAGTTACACACAGATAATTTTTGCTGTTAAACTTTGCCATTACAAACAGCAAAGGTTTAACTATCTGTATGATTATATTTCCCAAATGAGAAGATAGCTAAGGATGGGTAATTTCCACATCCAACCAAAGCCAAATTGCTTGAATTTTGTCTTTATCCCCCCTTCACTTTGCCAGGATTGACCAAGAGTATATATCATAGTGTTTAACTACAACAGCTCTTTTATTTTCTTTTTTCTCCTTTTATCATCCAAATCTCTCTAAAATGTGTCTATCTCGTCTTGCTATCATTAACAGGCAATTCTTTTTAGGTATTATTTTTGAACTATATCCTTCTGGAGGCATTATCTTTGCATAAAGCACTTTGTTGGTGGGAATTTGAGGGAGTGTTGTATACTGTTGAAGGTGATGTATTCAGGCAGACCTCCTGCCACCTTCAGATCATACTCCTGACAGCTCTGTACACTTTCCATGGATAGAATGGGCTGGGATAATTTTACAAGGGGTTCTTCAGCTTTAGTAGTAACTGTTCCCCTTGCTAGCTCTATGACCTTAGGCAGATTTGTTAAACATTTTGTGTCTCAGTTCTCTCATCTGTCAAATGAATTTAATAGCATTTACATTGTAGGATTGTTGTGAGAATTGACCAAGATTACAGATGTAAAGGTTCTTGAAACAGTGGCCAGGAGATGGTAAGTGCTCCAAGGTTGGTTATGTTATTAACATCCTTGTTGTTGTTATTAGTATTCCTGAGCTAAATGATTTCCAGGGTCCTTTTCAGTGTTAGGATTTCAAAAATCCTACGTCATTCTTATGTAAAAATTTGAAGTAATGTAAAAAAAGTTTCTTGAGGCATTTAATATAAAACTATTTTTTTCCTTTTTAATAGATTAATCCTCATTTACTATCTAATATGTCTAATATTTAGAACTGTTGTATGCCTTTTCAATAATACACACATTTATTTAAAAAGTGGGATGTTTCTTTATCTGTATGAAAAATGCACTTATATTAAATACATTGACTTAGTTTAACCAAAGGCATAAACAGAAATTCTGCAAGAATTTTTCAAGACATTTTATTACATGCAATACAGTTATTAAAAGATTCACAAGCCTTTCTTCTTATATTCCTAAAATGTATGGACCATTTGCTTCAGTGTTTGGCATTCCTTTGGATGTATTTTTAACCAGCAGCTTCAAATACTAATATTTGAGAGGAAGTGTATGCTTTTAAGTATTTGCTGGAAACACAGTCCTGCCAGAGTGGGCCATAAAGACTCCACCTGATCCTCTCCAGTTTGAAAGGCAACTTTAACCTGCGGTAAATCCATTATGCAGCTCCCTCAATCAAAATACTGTGCCCTCTCTCTGTTAGGAAAAAATGCAAAATTCGTTAAGAGGCCAAATGAACCAGTCTTCCTCAGAGGGATTGGGTTCAGCTACGCAGGTAGGTATTTACTATTATCTGCTCTGTACATGACAGTGCATCCCTTGTTTTTTATTTCTGACAGTCTTGTTTGCCTCAGTATCTTGAAATAGCAAATTTTGGCGCAGGGGAAATTAACCTGTGAAATCTGCAAACAAAAACAAAACAAAAAAACCCTAAAAGGACAATATTTGTTTAAAAGTGCTGAACTCTGGAGATTGTAACAGAAATACTCTATAAAATATCAATCTGGTGTCTGTCTTCACAGAAGATTATGTGTAATATGAAAGCAGTGCTGTATACTCTAGTGGAAATGTGAATTCCTCATCACAAATTCTATGATGGTGTAAGTCACAGAGTAAATTTCCTTCCGGAACTCTGAAAAAGTCCTCAAAGTTCAGTGCTACCAGCTTGAACAGCACAAAAACATAGCATGATATATAGAATTTATTAGTAACTTTTGGGTACCCCTATTTCTTTTTTTTTTTTAAGATTTTATTTATTTATTCGACAGAGATAGAGACAGCCAGCGAGAGAGGGAACACAAGCAGGGGGAGTGGGAGAGGAAGAAGCAGGCTCATAGCGGAGGAGCCTGATGTGGGGCTCGATCCCATAACGCCGGGATCACGCCCTGAGCCGAAGGCAGACGCTTAACCACTGTGCCACCCAGGCGCCCCTGGGTATCCCTATTTCTAATTCAAGTATAATGTTGAAAAGTGATTTATGTGAGAAACATTAGCATTTAAATAAAAAAGTTAACACTGTTCCACAAAAATACGTAGAAGTCATAGATTATCCTTCCACAACTTACCAATTTGCAAACAAGACATCAAGTCTCATGTGACACAAATTGTCGAGGACTGTGCAAAACAATTCTTATGGACAGAGTTTAATGATAAAATACTTGAAAAATAAAATATTTTATAAGCATTGACTAAAAATAGGAATAAAATTTCAGCAGATTACAGTCAGTCATAATATAATAGAACCAAACCAAATATTTCAGAGTTCTCATTTTCGGAGCAAGGAAAAAAATCGGGTATTAAGAAATTACTTGGGTGCCTATCAGAAGAGTGCTGTTTCTATAATCTGGACTTCTAAAGTGCAAGCCTCACAGTAAGAAACAACTGATCTTGAGAAACTTATTAAACATGTAGATTCTTTGGCCCCAAAGCCAGAGATACTCAGAGATACTGATTGAATGTCTTCAGTAAGGCCAAAGAATCTGTATTTTAGGAAGTGTGTCCCCCACATCCCTCCTTCTTCTCCCCACACTGAAGCTGGTATGCTTAAGGCCATTGTTGAGAACTACCCATCCAGAGAAACACAGGTTGGCTGGGTCTCTGCTTCTCTGACAGAGGGAACATTTGGATAACTGCAAGAGGAGGAAAGTGGCCCACAGGAAGAAATGTGATTGGTCATGAGGAATAGTAGAGAGAGCTCAGCTTCCTGGGGCCAGAGAAAAGGGTGGAAAAGGATACTGAATGAATCTTGAGAGACAAAGAGAAGATGTGGATATACCTTTATTGGTGTCCTATTTCATACTTGTAATGCCATTTAATGTAATGGCATAAAAGCCAGCATCCTTAAAATAGGCTATCAGACTGGCCCGTCCTATGTCTCATTTCTTACTATTCCCTTAAGCTGACTCCACTTGGCCTGCTAACTATTCCTTAAAACACAGTGTCTTCCTCTACTTCCTTCACATGTTCCCTTGAATGTCATCTTCTCAATAGTCCTTCTCTGACCATACTACCTAAAATCATACTCACTGCCCAACCTCTCTGACACTCCCTTTTCTCTTCCTGACTTAATTTTCCTTTTATTGTTTGTTACTGTGTTCATATTGTTCATTTCCTGTCTCCCCCCACCCCCCACTAGACTGTACGCTCTATGATGGCAGGGATTTTGACCTGTTTTGTGTACTGGTATATGCCCAGCATCTACAATAGTACCTGGAAGATTATAAGTACTACTACACAGGATTAAAGAGGTTCCCTATTAAAAGGAAAAGGATTTTATTCAGCGCTAGAAGTAGAGAAAACGTTTATTTAAAATATTTGATTTTTAAAAAATTCCTCTGTGTTCTTCTAGGAAAAAGAAAAAAATAAGAAAGAACTGAAGTATGGGAATCTTTTCAAATGTTTCACTGCTTGAAGGTATATTTGTTTTCCATTCTTTCACAAAAATAGGCATGGGTAGTTACTGTTTAACTCTATCGAAAGCTAATAATTGTGTCACTTTGGCCTTGGGGAAATGAAAAACAGGAAACACTTTATTGAGGTGCATAGATTCATAAGTAATATTTTAAAAGGTTATCTGAAGGTGGTTTTTGAACAACTGTGTTAAGGTAAAATAAAAATATATATTTTTGAAAAAGCATTAACATATACAGCTAAACCTGAATATTATTTTTTGAAAAAACCACTACAGAAATAAGCTTAAGCAATGGAAATTATTATTCTAATTAATAATGACAAGATTACTGCACTTTCTTGCAGAATGTGTTTCTTCCAAATGATCTGACATGTAAAGATTGAGAGTAGGAATGACTTCACCGGTTCATCTGAAAAGGGAGAAAAGGCCTTGTCCACCTAAAATCTTTTCTTCACTCCTTCCCTAACTCTCATTCCTTAGAAAGTCCACTTTTATTTGTATATCACACTGGACTCTCCTCCCATTAATAACATGAAAATACCTCTCAGTTGTTTGCAGTGACAGTGTAATGGCCTGGTGGCTTTTCAACTGCTTTACCTAGTGGACAGATGAGTCCTGTTCAAAGGACAGACATCTGACATTGGATACATGGAAGTGCCAGGCCAGGTGCAAAAATATGGTTGAAATGGAAATATAAGGGAAAACAGGAAGTGGGAAATGTTTTTGACTTTCTGCTTTATCATATGTACAGAAGACTAGTACTCTCAAAGTAACATAAATCTCCATATGTTTCCTGACATTTTATTCTGGTCCCATTCCCATATCTTCAGTATTCAAAATCTCTTCATCAGGTAAATAACAAATAACCATCACAGCCATACTGTATCTCCAACAGTGTTCTCTATATGCCCCTTTCAAAATAGTCTCTCCATCTCTCTCTCTCCTTTCCCTCTCTCTTTCTTTCCCCCATTACTCTCCGCTTCCTTCCCTGTTTTCACACACACACACACACACACACACACACACACACACACACACTACCTGTTGAAAGTGTGTGTTTACTCTGATCTGACTTGTTAACTGTGCAGCTACTCTGTGCTAAGAACTGGTGAGTAAATTACATATGTTATCTCTTTTAACCATTAAACCAACCCTAGAAGGTGAATACTTTTATCTTCAATGTTACAGATATGAAAAATGAGCCACAGAGAGGGTAAGTAAATTTCCCAGGCACATTTATTAGTCAGAGAAGCTAAAACCAGAGCTGACTGACACCAAAATCTACGCATTTAACCAACACGTTCTATGGCCTCTCCTCAGCCTCCTGCTATGTCCAACAAGTGAGTGTACTTGAAAAGCCTCTGACCTTTGTGTGTTGAATAAATAATAACATAAAATGGAATGCCTGGCAGATGTACTGCTTGTGGCCCTCAGAATGGATTTCTTTAGTGTAATTAATTTTTTTTTTTTGCTATTTATAAAACACCATGAAGTACTTTTAAGGACAAAAGAAGCAAACATTTTCATGCAGTCTTATGTAATGATGTGCAATTTAGACCTAATCCTGTTAGCCCAGAGATGGCAGACTGACACTCTAAACAAAACTCATTGTGTTCTTTTGTGCTGCCATAACAAGGTATTTAAAGGATGAAATTCTGGCTGGCAGATGGGTTTCTTGGCATCACTATACATGCATCACAGAAATTGTTTTGTTTCAGAGGATTCAAATAAGATGCCTGACATTTCTCAGAAGATATTTCCACTTGTAAATATGGTTAACTTGTTAGGTGGTGGTGTCAATGGACAATAACAAAGGTTTTTAAGGCTTGTGTCCTGTTTATAATTTTTGTGTGATGTGTAAAAAGTGAATTTATTGAAACTCATCCTAACTCAGAGTCTAGGTTTTGGTCTTTGTATATAATATTCCTATAGCTCCCCTCATCCACACATGGGCTTTCTCTGTATCCCATAGCATAATATATGGGAACACTCTACTATATACCCAAACTACAAGGAAATAGAGAAGAACATTTGGCTGTGTATCTGTGTGGCCAGAGTTGCTCCCTGGAATTGACCCTGGAATTGAGTACCTGAAGAGTATCCACAGTTCTTTCAGATCACTTCTTTTCCATATGTTACTTGAGGCTGCTATAGGTTGCCACGTATTCTTGGAGTATGGGAACTTGATTGTCATTCAAAAATGCAAATAAAAGCTCTGGTAATGTAGGAATCTCCCTTGGGCCTAGAATAATCAAAAAATGAAAAGGACCAAGAGAAGAACATAAGGGTCAGCCTTTTGCTTTTAGACAAATGACTGCTTATATAACCCAGGGTAGCCAATAGTGGTATCTCTGCTTCTTGAAGATTTCAGGGGTAGAGCCCTCACATGGTGCCTCACTAGTGTTAGCATAAACCACAGAACTTTCTTTTCCTACCAAAATTCATTATTTCTGCAAACACTCTAGGAATATCCCCTATGTATCTGGTATTTTCCTAAGGACTGGTGATACAAGAGAAACCAAGAGAGCAAGGCCCTTTTGGTGGGTTTTAGAAAATGGCCACAAAATTCTTAGATATTCCACACATTGAGAGATAACTATACATTTCCTCACTTTGAATGTGGGTGGGCTTGTAACTACTTTGACTACAGAGTAAGGAGAAATGACGCTATGTGATTTTTGAGACCAGGTCATAAAAGGTGTTACCTTGCTCATGAGAACACTTATACTTGGGGTCCTGAGTTGTCATTTAAGAAGTCCAACTACCCAAAGCTACCAAGGTCTGAGGAAGCTAAGCCATATATACATGCCCCAGGTGACAGTCAAGCTGAACTCCCAGCTGACAGCTGGCTTCAACTGCCAGACATGAGAATTAGCCTTCTTGGACATTCAGCCCGTTGAGCCTTCATATGACCAATATAGTTTTGGACCACATTTGACAACGACTATGTGAGTGGCTCCGGGTAGGATCTGCCCAGCTGAGCTCTTCTGAAAATTACCGTCAGACAAAATCATGAGCAAAATGAAATAAATGTAGGTTTTATGTGGATTTGCTATCTAGCAAGAGTCACAAATTTTGTTACCTGGACATGGGTGTTACCTGGACCAGTGAGCCTCAAAGTGGCTATCAGTCAAAGCTTGAAGGAAAGTGAGTAGAATAGTATTGGGGGTTAGAAGATAGAAGATCTTTGATATGTAGTGATAGAAAGTTTGGGAAAACTGTCACCTACAGAAATAGAGAAACATATCTAGTGAATAATTGATCTGGTTAGGGATATTTCTATACTAAATGTTGAAAGTGACAACTAATTTCTTTTAGCTGCATATCATAAGATAAAGATAAAGAGATATGAGCTAAAGAAAAAATTACTCCATTTTTAAGCATAATGTAGGACAAATAAGAATGGCCCCTGACTTGCTAGTTTCAAAAATAAAATATTTCTCATCCCTAGTTTCTCCCCAAAGAAGACTCTCAAAAGTAAGACTTCATCAAGATAAAAAGCTTCTGCACAGCAAAGGAAACAGTCAACAAAGCTAAGAGGCAACCCACGGAATGGGAGAAGATAATTGCAAATGACATTACAGATAAAGGGCTGATATCCAAGATCTATAAAGAACTTCTCAAACTCAACACTCAAAAAACAAATAACCCAGTCAAAAAATGGGCAGAAGACATAAACAGACTTCTCCAAAGAAGACATACAAATGGCAAACAGACACATGAAAAAATGCTCAACATCACTAGCCATCAAAGAAATACAAATCAAAACCATAATGAGATACCACCTTACACCAGTTAGAATGGCAAAAATTAACAAAACAGGAAACAACAAATGTTGGCGAGGATGTGGAGAAAGAGGAACTCTCTTACACCATTGGAGGAAATGCAAACTGGTATAGCCACTCTGGAAAACAGTATGGAGGTTCCTCAAGATGTTAAAAATAGAGCTACCCTATGATCCAGCAATTGCACTACTAGGTATTTACCCCAAAGATATAGATGTAGTGAAAAGAAGGGGTACCTGCACCCCAGTGTTCATAGCAGCAATGTCCACAATAGCCAAACTGTGGATGAAGCTGAGATGTCCATCAACAGATGAATGGATAAAGAAGATGTGGTCCATATATACAATGGAATATTACTCAGCCATCAGGATGAATACCCACCATTTGCATTGACATGGATGGAACTGGAGGGGATTATGCTAAGTGAAGTAAGTCAAGCAGAGAAAAACAATTATCATATGGTTTCACTTGTATGTGGAACATAAGCAATAGCGCAGAGGACCATAGCGGAATGGAGGGAAATCTGAAGTGGGAGAAATCAGAGAGATGAACCATGAGAGACTATGGGAAACAAACTGAGGGTTTCAGAGGGGAGGGGGTGGGGAGATGGGGTAACAGGGTGATGCGTATTAAGGAGGCCACATGTTGTGATGAGCCTGGGTGTTATACTGAACTGATGAGTCATTGAACGCTACATCAAAAACAAATGTTGTACTATATAGTGGCTAACTGAACCTAATAATAATAATTAAAAAGTAAGTAAGAGCCTCCAGGCAAAAGTCAAATTCAGGGTGCTGTCAAGAAATGTGGTCTTAGAGTAAACATGAAGCAAAATGTATGGCTGTAAAACCCTTTCTTAAGAATTGAAATATTTAAGGTGATTTCTCATAGACCTTTTCAAAAAGTCTTTACGGATTTTCAGGATATGCCTCCCCAGGCCCTCTATTTTCAATTAACAATAGCTCTTCTAAGAGTCTTAAAGGAATAGGTCCCCAATAGCCTCATAAGGAACCCAACATGGAGATCTACTCTGAGGTCAACTTTCCAGTTTTTGTATAGGGACACACTGTTCAAGATTAAATATTTTAAGCAAAAATCAAAGTATCAAATCATTATATAAACCAAAATCATGCCAAGTTATAGGTGAGAGTTTTTTTTGAGAGGTTTACCTCAACTGACTCTAAAATATAACTTTTTTTTCCTAATGGGAAGTGTGTATGTGGCCATTGCGCTTTTGCCTTTTACCAAGCTCTATTTGTTGAGTCCCTCAGCTGTGGGACATCTACTATTGAAGCAGGCATCAGGAATATGGTGGAATCCCCACTAGAGATTGCTAACCTGTTAACCATACACTGGATACATTCTCAGGCAGTCCAATGTCAGGTAACAGAAAGATTTTGAGTTTGAAGACAGCATGCCGTGTTGCAGTAGCGGCAGGTTTCAGAGGCAGAGATGTGAAGATTAAAAGGAAGTTTACAGACTGGCATTAGTAGGTACACATGATCTCAGTCCTGCCAGAGCCTCACATCTGTGATGAAATACTTGACAGCATCAAATAGTGCACTTGATAATGGGGAGAGTTGCTGGGACTCGTACATCCACTTCCCCACCATGCACCAACAGGAAGGAGAAGAGTTCTCTGGAAATGTGTTAATAATAGAGTCTTTTGCAATGAGCCATATGACAAGGTGTTATTGAACAGATTGGAAAATCAGATTCAGTTAAAGCATGTTATTACAAGAGCAACATACAGCAAGGCCTTATTAGAGAAGCTTTAGAGTTCATGCGAGATCTAAATTCTCCTTGTTAGCAAAGCTTTATTCAAGAAAAGAAGTAAGAGAGGTAGCAGATGCTGTCTTTATGGAACCCAACCAAATGGCAGAGTTGAACTGGAGGCCTTAGTTGAGACTTGGGGAGTTGCAGTTCATGGTGCTGGTTTACCAGCCTTCCTAGTAAATCGGCTTTCCTGCAAGTAAGGTCCCACAGAGTGGTTTCCAACCTCCAGCCCTGGTTTGAAATTCAGAAAAAAAAAATGGGAATCCTGGTGAGAGACTGTGTCCATTAATTTAGTTTTAGTGTATGATATCTGAGTTCAGCGAGAACAGCTGGGACCATGCAAGTACAAACGGCCTTTAACTTAAAAGCTACCCATTTGTATGGTACTTATTCAATGCATAAGGTTGCCAAAAAGGAAAGTATCTTCCTCCCCACTTTTGAAAAAAATTGGTTATAAAAAAGATGGGTATTTTTTAGCAAACAACAATTTCCCTGGGAAACTCTCCTTAGCCATATAGAAATTAAGATCAGAAAACAAGGAAGAACCAAGGAGACGAGTCATCCTTGCAAGCAAAATTGCCCAATAGATATTCTGGCTCCTTCTGCAGGAGGCAGGGATCACGCATGCAGGGGCTGAAAAGAACAGAAGCTGATGCTTTTCCCTGTATGTAGGAGTCATTAACCTAGAAGTAAGCCTTGATCCTGAGTGGAAAAGATAATGGAAGACACTAGTGAGAATTTTATTTTTTTCAAGCCCGTATTTTTTTTTTAAGATTTTATTTATTTGACAGAGAGATAGAGACAGCCAGCGAGAGAGGGAACACAAGCAGGAGGAGTGGGGAGAGGAAGAAGCGGGCTCCTAGCAGAGGAGCCCGATGTGGGGCTCGATCCCATAACTCCGGGATCACGCCCTGAGCCGAAGGCAGACGCTTAACTGCTGTGCCACCCAGGCGCCCCTCAAGCCTGTATTTTTTAATGCTACAATCTGCCAGCTGGGGACAGCTGTATAGCCTCCAGAAAGCCACATGCCACAGAGATGTCTGCTGATGCAGGGAGACCCTGCTTCATTAGGCTGGGCCAGTGGCAGTACTGTCATAGGTGACTCGCATTGTGGAGGTGAGTGTGAGAAACTTTCGCAGTATACCCGTGACAGGGCAGAGCCAGAAATAAATACCCCGAGTGCCAGTTCAAATCCTCAAAGAGAAAAAGTTGTTTGGGCTCAAAGGAGTTGGAGGCTTGGATGCTACAAGTAAATTCAGTCTTGTTTTCTTTCCCATACCTCAATAAGAAGATCTTTATGGAAGGTGAACAAGAGGCTGCCTTTTCCCTCTCAGGGATGCCATATATGATGCTGCCATGCACTACTTAGATGGCCCTTGTTGGCTGGAATCTGCATGCTGATGGCTCACAGCTGCGTCCTCCTTCAGGTATTGTCCTTGGCTCAATGAAGCTGCCTCCCCCAAGGTTATGCCCTCTTCCTGTGACACAGCACACATCCAATGCCTGGGCAATGCAGGACACAAGGGCTTGTCCCCCTGGCCTTGAGTCAGGACATATCTAAGGGCCACTCCACCTTCAGAGATCTTCATGGGATTCACTGAGGCTGTGAGGCTGTTCTTGTAATTACATCACAGGTCAGCTTCTCTTCTCATGTGTCTTGGATTAGTACTAATTTCCTTAACAAATCAATTTAAATATTTGTGTCCTAGCTTGATATCAAAACACTTTACTAGATTCTGTGAAAATCAAAATTATGATCTGGTGCCTGCCTTCAAGGAGATTTTAATGTGTAGAAATGATAAATGACTGCAAAATATAACGTAAGGCTGTGTGGCCTGAGTATAAGGTGCTAAGGCATTCATTCATCAAAGTGTCGGCACCTACTATGTGCTTTGTGCAGCAGTATGAAAATAGGTAAAATAGGCCCTGCGATTAGGGAATTCAGTGTGCTTGGGGTAGGGAAAATCTATTCTTGACAGGAGTTTCTTCATTGAGGCTCAATTTGTTTGTTTGTTTAAGTCCCCACTAACATCCAAAAAAGAATTTGAGTTGGATCATAAAAAGTAATTAAGTATTTCATGGAGGGTTGGGGTGTGGTGGAGTGGGAGGAAAATTCCAGGCTGAAGTAATAACATGAAGGCAGTAAATGGGGGACCATTTTCTCACAGTGGTTTCTGATAGGGTCTTTCAAAGGGTAGCCATTAAAAGAATGTTTACTGGGCAAATGGGGTCTGAAGTTGGGGGAGGCCTGAAGACAGAGATAAGGAGTCATGGCTCTGTCTAGTATAAAACATAAAGAATTTTTCTAGTTTATCTCCTATATTTGTTTATTACTTCATTGTCTATCTCACAGTCCCTGTCACATCCTTTATTGTTTGTTGATAGTGATATCACAGTCCCTATTCTTCACACCCTCATTTTATGACTTTCATCTTCATTCACTTCCATTTGTCTTCATCCTTGGCCATGTTTGTCATCTCTCTTTAAGAAACAATACACTGTTGTTTTAAACCACTTAGCTTTGGGGTAGTGTGATACACAAGAGTAGACAACTGATAGAGCCTTTGGACACTTGCACAACAGCCTCACTCAGGCGTGGCCTAGAAAGACAGCAGTCTTCCCCATTGGCAGAGTTTTGGGTGGTGTGCATTGTCATCCATTTTGTGTCAAAAAACAAGTATATTGATATAAGATTATATATGGATTCACTAGCAGTGACAAATATTTGATGTGTTGGTCAGGGGCTTGAAAAAAGTTAAAAGAATGAGACAGAGAAGTCTGGGGAAGAAACATGTGAATTGGCATGTTAACATGGGTGCGGCGTATAAATAACTTTGATTCACATAATCATGTGGACCAGAGAGACTCTACTAATGAAGGGGCCCCAAACAATCTTATAGAGTAACTTATTCAGTTGGCAATAGCCACTCTTTGTCAAAAGCCACCCCAATGTTGTACAAAGGGCTTATATAGGAGAAGCTATGGAGGCAGGGATGTAGGCTGTGTATGGGCCCAACAACATGGATTACCACTCACCAAGATGGACCTAGTACTGCTGCTGCCAGTTATCTAAACTGACAGCAGTAACACTAGTGCTGACCCTCTAATAGAGCACCGTCCCTTCAGGGGACCAACTAGCCAAAGTTGATTACACTGTGTCCATTCCATCTTGGAAGGCAGAAATTTATTTCCAGTAGAGTTCTCTATATGATTGCCTTTCCTGCCCACTAGGCTCATAGACAGCACCATTATTCAAGGGCAAACAGAATGTTTAATCTACCAACATGTGATCCTATATAAATTGCATTGGACCAAGCAAAGCACTTTACAGCAAATGAGATGTGACAATAGGCACATGACAATGAAATTCACTGGTCCTATCACATATTCTATCACTTGATTCTGTCAGTCTGATGGAGTGATGGAATGGCTTTTTGAAGGTACACCTAAGGTGGCAACTTGGAAATTATACTCTACAGGGATATGGTGCACATCTTCATTCTCCAGGATAAAGAGCACTCCCTAAATCATCAACCACAGGTTGCGAGGAGGAGGGACTCTACTTATCACTCCCAGTGACCCACTTGGGAAATCTATAGTTCCTATCCCCACAACTCTAGGTTCTGTAGTTCTCACGGTTGTGATTCTCAGAGGGAGGATGCTTCTACAGGAGCTCCACTAGACTTTAGCTATGACTGCCACATGATTACTTTAGGTTCTTTGTGCCAGGAATCCAGTAGGCAAAAAGAAAAAAAGAAAAAGATCCACATTCTGGCAGGAGTAATTGTCTCTGATCATCAGGAGAAGATAGGGTTGTTGTTAATAATAGGAACAGACAAAAATACATTTGGCACTCAGGTCATCTGCTGGGGAAAGGGTAGGTGGAAGGGGGCTCCTGGTATTCCCCACACCAATTTTTATGGTAAATAGACATGTGCAGAAGCCACATCCTGAGAAGGTCACAGCAACTAGAAGCCCAGACCTCCTACTCTGAAGGGAGCCTGGATCATCCCACCACATAAGTGAGGGAGACCAGCTGATATGATAGTCAAAGGTAATCAGAATTTAGTAGTTGGGTTAATAGATGAGGGAAACTATAAATATGAGATGCATCCTAGAGAAGAGCTGCAGGGGACACTGTAACTTGTCCCACTAAACTCCTCATAAAGCTTTCCTAGAAAATGATACCAATTACAATCCTGGAGTTGTTCCCCTGTAGAGGCAATATACTCTATGAAGCAAGTGGAACTGAGTGGTACTGGAATGGATTATAGTGGATGCATTTGGACACTTCCCAGATTCCCCTTCAAAGTCGAGGCTTCATGATCTCAGATGCTGGTAGTGTTTGCTAATGACTTATAGTTGCATGCAACTCTGAGAACTGACCTCATCTGAAGGAAGCTGCCTTGTCCAAGTCTATGTACCTGTCCCTGGCTGCAGCTATTATCCAATGATTGATTGTTGTGGGCTATGTTCCCCAATGTGAGACATCTTTGAAGGATCATCTCAGCCTTAAGAGATCTCTGTGGCATTGACTGAGGTTACTGTTTCAACTGTATCTCATTTTAACTTCTCCCTCTACCTGGTCTTGTCTTCCCTTGCTCCTTCACAGATACCGATTCTAAGAGCACTCCCAGTAAACCTCCTGTATACAAATCCTGGGGAACTTAACCTGCAACAGTGGGGTAAATTCATAAACCTAAGTTGCTAGGAATGGGAGATCCTGAAGCCTTCTTTATTCCAATAACCTCCTTAAGGGGTTTTGTTTATATAATGCTGAGTGTAGGAGATAGCTAAACTCCACGTAAAATAAGAAGAATTCAGAATTCACAGGGAGCAATTTCATAAGGGAACAAAAATGAAGGAGTTAAAAAAAGGGGGGGGGAACCTGATGAACATGAGAGGAAAGTGAGGGAAAGACTTCTTGTTGAAACCAATAAAGGGACTGAGTTTTGCATCCAGGTTAATGAGAGGAGGTAGGCACATATAGACATAGGAGTCACACAAGATCTCTGCCCCCTCTGCCAACCTGGGGACTTCTTTTTTTTTTTAAAGATTTTATTTATTTATTTGACAGAGATAGAGACAGCCAGCGAGAGAGGGAACACAAGTAGGGGGAGTGGGAGAGGAAGAAGCAGGCTCATAGCAGAAGAGCCTGATGTGGGGCTCGATCCCATAACGCCGGGATCACGCCCTGAGCCGAAGGCAGGCGCTTAACCGCTGTGCCACCCAGGCGCCCAACCTGGGGACTTCTATGGGTGTTTGAAATCAGGACTTTGAGGGGCAGAAAAATCCATGGCAGATAAGTAATAACAAAATACATTTGGGGGTGCCTGGGTGGCTCTGTTGGTTAAGCATCTGCCTTCAGCTCAGGTCATGATCTCAGGGTCCTGGGATCAGCCTGCGTCAGGCTCCCTGCTCAGTGGGAAGTCTGCTTGTCCCTCTGCCCCTCCCCCAGCTTGTACTCTCTCTCTCTATAATAAAATCTTTAAAAACAAACAAACAGAAAAACAAAAATACATTTGGTATATCAAGTCATATTTTTCTTTTAGGGTTGATTATTTTTTTTACACTAATATTTCTTCCTTCCTAAATGTATTCTTTTCTATTTAATTATTTGCTTCTCATTGTGATTTATCAGCAGTTCTATTATAAACTCTAGGGGTCATCTTTGATTTTGCTTTCTCTCAAAGGCTACATCAAATACACCTGGAAATTTCTTTGGCTCTACATTTAAAATATATTCAGAATTTAGGAAGTTCTTCAGGCAAAAGGAATATGAGACCAACCATAAACTTGAATCTACATCACAAAATGAAGAGCATTGGAAGTGGAATCAAGCAAGGTAATGTGAAATTAATTGTTCTTCTTTTAATTTCTTCAAAGGTAACTGTCTAAAGCAAAAATAGTAATGTATTATATATTTATCACAGATGTAAATACAAAATGTATGA
Source organism: Ursus maritimus (assembly GCF_017311325.1). Taxonomy (NCBI): domain Eukaryota; kingdom Metazoa; phylum Chordata; class Mammalia; order Carnivora; family Ursidae; genus Ursus; species Ursus maritimus. The sequence goes on from NW_024423343.1 coordinate 50,155,700, forward strand.
AAACAACAGCAGATAGAAGGGAGGAATTGGGTATATAGTACTTTAAGGTTCTTATACTTCATCCGAAGTGATACATTATTTAAGGTAGATCATGACTAATTAAATTGCATATTTAAAAACCTACACCAACCATTAAAAGTTGTATAAAAAGGCATATACTCCTATAGTAGAAGTAAACTAAAATTTTAAAAAATACTCCATGAATTCAAAAGTAGGGGGAAAAAGAGGACAAAAGAAACAAAGAACAGACAGAACATTAGAGAACAGTTAGCAAGATGATAGAGTTTGACCTAACCACAGACTAATATTATTAAATATAAATAGTATAAACACACTAAAAGGCTCAGATTGTCAAACTGGACAAGAAAACAAGACAAAACTATATGCTTCTACAAGAAAACCATTTTAAATGTAGGATTTAGATAAAAGTGCAAATGGAAAAAGATATGCCATGAAAACACTTACCAAAAAAAAAAAAAAAAGAGTATCTATATTATAATGGACAAAGTAGGCTTTAGAATAAGGAATATTACCAGGGACAAAGAGGGACATTACATAATGATAAAGAGGTCAGTTCTCCAAGAAAACATTGTAATCCTACATGCGTATGCATCTAACAACAGAGTTTCAAAATACATAGAAATAAAAGAGAAATTCACAATTACAGTTGGAGATGTCAGTACTCCTCTCACTCACTGATAAGACAAATAAAAAATTAGTAAGGATATAAAACACTTGAACATTATTGAAAAGTTGAGCTAATTAATATTTATAGAACACTCCACTCAACAACTGTAGAATACAGATTTTTTTCAAGTTCAAATGGAACATTCATTAAGAGAGACCATATTCTAGGGGTGCCTGGGTGGCTCAGTCGGTTAAGCAGCTGCCTTTGGCTCAGGTCATGATCCCTGGGTCCTGGGTTTGAGCCCCACATCGGGCTCCCTGCTCAGCAGAGAGCTTGCTTCTCCCTCTCCCTCTGCCTGCCACTCTGCCTACTTGTGCTCTCTCTCTATCTCTCTGTCAAATAAATAAAAATCTTTAAAAAAAACAAACATAGACCATATTCTAGGTCGTACAACAATCCTTAATACATTAATTCATTTAAATGAATTAAAATAATATAAAGTGTGTTTCAGACTTTAACAGAATTAGACTAGAAATCAGCAACAAAAAAGATACATATGAAGTCCTTAAATATTAGCAAATAAAACTAATTACTTCTAAATAACCCATGGGTCAAAAGAGGAAATCAGAAGAGAAGTTAGAAAATATTTTGTAATAAATGAAAATAAGACCCAGTGCATCAATTTGTGGGATAGCACTAAAGCAGTGCTTAGAGGGAAATATGTATATCATTAGATGCTTAGAGTACAAGATGCAATCAGAATTCAAATCCTGCTCAGTTCTACTTAGGATCTATCACTCTTCTTCACTCAGATTATTGCAAAGCCCCTAATTGATTTCCTTGCTTCTACTCTTGCCCACTAGTCTATTCTCAAAGCAGCAGCCAAAGCAATTAATTTAAATCCTATGTCAGATCATGTCACTCCAAATCCTACATTAGCTATTCATTTTTCTCAGTGTAAACATGGAAGACTTTATGAAGCTAACTTGACCATATATGTTTTGGCCCCATTAGCTCTCTGATGTCATTCTTGGTTCTCTGCCCCTCCCCCTTACTTAACTCCATTCAGCCACACAACTTCCTTGCTTGCCTCAAGCATATCAGACACACTTCTGCCTTGGGCCAATGCACTAGCTATGCTCTGTCTAGAACAGTCTTCCCTCCAAAAACCACATGGTTAACTCCTTCACTTCTTTCAATTCGTTGCTTAAGTATGCTCTTCTCAATGAGGACTCTCTTGATCATCCTATTTTAAACTGTAGCCTGCCTCTGTCATTCCTAGAGAACCAATCCTGCCCTACTTTTTTTCCATAGCATTTATCACTTTCTAGTGATACAGCTGATACAGTGATACAGTTATTTTCCTTTGTTGGCTTATTTTTATCATCTGTGCCCCCCACTGGAATATAAACTCCTTGAGGAGAGTGATTTTTATATATTATAAACATCCAAAATAGTGCCTGGCATATACAAATGCACTAAATAAATAATTTGAGGGATTAAGGGGAGGAAGGAGACAAGGGAGGGGGGAGAAGCGGGAAAGAAAAAAAAAATCAAGGGAAAAATAAATCTTTTATAATTTCATTTTGCTAATATTTAAGGATAGATGTTATGTTTGAAGTTTTGGTAAACTCCAAACTACTTGTTATCAACATATAACTACTCTAAAATATTCAGTGCCAAACCTTTTCTCTCTCTCTCTCTCTCTCTCTCTCTCTCTCTTTTTTTAACCAAGTAAATTTTATTCACAGGTGAGCCATAAGGTACAAACCTCTTTTTTTCTCTTAATACTTGTTTATTTCTGTGGCAAGCCCTTTAGAAATCCACTTATTGCAGTTTTCATATTTCTTCCCATTTCTCTACATGAGTTTGTCAATTTTTCTGGTTTTTAAGTATGGTGTTTTTGTGAGTAAACATGGGATACATAAAGGGGGCCGGGGTTGGCTGTGTGTATGTCCACATGCCCAGGAAATTACATTTCGATGTATATATTATATATAGTCACAGGGGGATCTACATTCATGTTTCAGTCTTTAAAAAGTTTGAAATATTCATTGATTGTGTTTATAAGGCAATTTAGAGGTTAAAAATGTGTGCCTTGGAATCAGACTCCCTGAGTCTGATTCCTGGCACTGCTCCTTACTAGTTGTGCAATTTGAGCATATGACTTACCATTCTGAGCCTCTGTTTCCTGTATAAAACGGGAATGCTAATACCGACCTGGTTCATTCTTTGTGTGTACAAAAAAAGGTAATACATATACAAGGCTTAGTAGTGTATATAAAACTTAGTATTCAAATGACAATTGTTACAATCATTAATATTTATAAAATCCTATTTTTAAATAAGTTATTTAAAAGTTGAAATAGTTTCCCTTTCCAATGTTATCCATAGTAGATGAATTCCCAGACTATATGAGATAGCATGCAGAAAGTCAATAAATACAAATAAATTACATCACACAGCTGGATTAACTGTATAAAACTGTCCTGTAGAAAGAACTAAACTCTTGTAGGAGAAAGAAAGGTCTGTGTTCATTCACTTACTCCTTCACTGAACTAACAAATTTCAGCACCTTTGTTTTGCTAGATGTCTATCAGTGGTAATTTTCTTCAGAAAAATAGACTCTGAGTTATGAAATCCTCTTGCACAGAAGCTCTGTGAGTGAGACCAAGACATTCTCCTGCACAGGGCTCACCCTCCAGCTTGTCAGGACCTCCTCACCTTCTACTACTGGAGATAGTTCAGGACGTTAGCAAGGCCTATACTCAGGGTTATTTCTCAGATTCAGGCTGGTTAACCCTATTTGTTTCCCACCAACATTATTTTTATTACTACTAACTTTCTCCCTACCTCCATCCTGATCCACATAAAATAATTCAGTTTTCAATTTCTCTCCAAAGTTAAATGTCCCCAAAGAAAATGCAGCAATGGGGTGCAAGGCATGGACTAATAATAAGAGAAATTACAATTAAAAATATGCCCTCTCCCCAAAACCCTAAAAAATAAATTATACTTATAGTATAAAGCAATCGAGGTCCTGAAGCTTAACAGTTTTTCCTTGATTTTAACTACAACTGCATTTGTGTTCTTGAAAGTCCTCTGCCGTATAAATGACAGATTCCATTTTGTAAAGTTTGCCCACAAATTGGTTTTAGTTGTTAAAATTAGTTGTTATACTTACCAAAAATTATTGACTTTAAGACAAGATTAGGTTCTGATTTCTTTAAAAGGGCCAAATTGGCAGTTTTTCATTGGCATCACTTTCCAGACAATAATAAACTCACATACTATTTAAGTCTGCTTCAAAAATGGAATGCTATATACAAGTATGTGTTTATCAGTGTGGGAAGGGATTTTGCTTATTCTAAGAGTCTAGAGCCAGTTGAAACTACACTAGAATGTTGTTGGGATGCCCATCAGCATTTCACAATCTCTCAATCACCCTGTGTTTTTCTGTCTAAAGCATAGTATATTTTCATCTTTCAGATCTTGAAAATTTAACTTAGAATCACTTCACTGACTCTGTGAAGAAGCGAAACAAAGCTGTATTCAGCCTTTCATTGTTTCAATTAATTATGATCCTCGAAACAATTTGGGCACGAGAATTTCAACTGTCAAATTTGCCTTCTGGGATGCTTTTCTTCCACAAATTAGTGTTTCTTAAAAGCATCCCATAACAATAATGACCCTGACATTCTGGACAAACAAAGCATCTGCTTTTTCTTTCAACAGTTCTCTTTGAGCTAGGAAGTACAATTTTTACATCTATAATTACATAGCAAACTATATTTCAAAAGCACTTTTAAAAACTGGCATTCTGTGTCCTGCAGATGATGAAACCCAGGCTCTGTTTTTGAGGAACATATACTTTGTGAATGATTAAAAAAAAAAAAATTCACAGAAACCTGGCCAATGGCCAGATAAAAGTGATGAATTTTTAGGCCATTATTAAAATATTTCCCTTTCAAAGCACTTCTTTGAAAAAGCAAGTCATGCCCCTTGGAACCACCTATCAAACTTCTATTATCTGCCACCACAGCTATCATTAATAACATGTGAACAGAGCTTCATCTCTATATAACAGCTGGAAAATCAAGAGGTAGTATTCATTCACCAGATGTTTTTTGAATATCTGTGTGTGCAATGCTCTGTACTGTGTCTCATATAGGTAGAAAATATGAGACATGACTTCCTCAAGGAGTTTGTAAGTAAATAAAGGAGAAGAGATATTGATGTAAGTAATTATGTCATAAGGAAGAAAGGTCCCCTTAAAGATCCATTTTATTTTAATGTAGAAAACAGAAGTATAACCTGAGATAATGTTTAAGAGACTCACATAAGAAAAATCCTTGGTCTTCTTCCCTGTCATTTTACTGGGTCCCTTTCCCATTACCTGCACTTCTCCCCACTCCCTTGCACCTCCTGCAAATGAATACAGACACAGACCCTTAAGACGTACTTTTCTCATGGTATATGCTTCAGAATTTACACATAGCTACTTTGCCTGAGGCTTTTTCCATACTAAGCACAAAATAAATTCTACAGCTCAAGTACAAATCTTGTGCCTCGTTTCTGTCAAAGTGTTGCATATATCTGATGTCATTTAATCTTAACAGCAGGGCATCAGTAGAGATTGATTTATTAAAAGAGTCTACTGAGATATACGCAGGCTGTTATCTAATATTTCACATATCCCATTAGTTATGAGGCTGGCATTAGAAGCTGGTTTTCCAAAAGCTCTGCCCAAAGACATTCTTTATTAGGCTTTATCGATAGTTTATAACAATAATTATCAATCCCCAGTTATCCCAGAACAGCTAACCTTACCACAGAAGTGGCCCCATCTCCATTCTTCCAGGGATCATAAAAATAAAGTGAGCAAAGAGTTTAGAGCTACACAGTATCTAGAGTCACTGCTTCACATCCTCAGACTTCCAACTACCCCACTGTGAGTAATGATTGGATGCCCTCAGGACCCTGTTCCTACCCATAAACTGGGAACACAGAGCTGATATTAGAGAAGGCAATGGTGTGTACAATTTAGATCCACAGCCCTGTATTCCAATTCTACTTTTCTGATATCTTTTTTTTTTGATCCCACAAATTATACCACTTTACCCAAGTAGTTAACTGACAAAGCTCACTTTTGCTTCTAACTCTAAGCCCCACCCCCTTTTCAGATCTCCTCTTTCTTTTCTCTTTTCCCATCTCCAGATGTCCCATTATTTCCTCCTCCTGATGCTTCACCATACTATAGGCATTTATAAATCAGGCTGGGGCAGGGAGTGGTGCTGACAGAGAAAGAATATTAAATACTCTAGCACAAGTGCTCTTTCAGACTTTATTTACTTTTCACATCTTATGTTCACTTCTGACTGTGAAGGGCAGCCGTGTCCTTGGTATATCAATCAACCAAAAACAATACATCAAAGCTCTACTCATGTTCCAGGAACTGTCTAGCACATCATCTCTTTATATCTAGAGAAAACATCTACTGAATCTCTTCCTACACTTTAACATTTAGACATCCTTCTCCCTTGATATGTTGCTCTGATTTTTGTAGTCTTATACTTTTCAATACAGAAATATCTACCTAAGAAAAAAAATGGAAAAATTTAATTTAAAGCAGGCTTGCATTTTCACAAAATGTAAGTATTCATAAAATCCCCAAGGTATTCACTATGTTGATACCTTTCATGGATTCACATGACAATGTTTTCTTCAAAATATCCTGAAGAACAATCATGAACAAGATCTCAGTTTCTCAATTAAGCATTAAATGAATATATAGTCAAAGTAAGAACTGGTAAAAGGATATTTGTTTTCAAAAAACTCCAGGTCCCAGCAAATTATGCTAATAATATCAAAGTGTTCATAATAAAAAAAAATCTTATTCAACATGTTTTCACTAAGGAAAAATCCCAGATAACAAATAGAATGAGCGATAGCATCATGCCTCATTTACCTCCAAAGTTAAAATTGTAGATGACTCCCTATCAGCCAGTAATTTATTTCCAAGTCAAGTTTGTTCTTGTTGTACACTTCATTACACCGGATGATTCTTCATTGCACTGAATCCAGACATTTTCCAAAATTCTACATCTAACCGAAAAATAAAAGCCAAAATTGGGAAAAGCTGGGTTTGGTTCTTATACTTTTCACTCCATATTTTCAGGCTAATTTTGTTTTTAATTGAGTATGGGTAGATTTCTCTAATGACAATGTTGGTAATGACTTCTCCAAGAGAAAAATTAAACTGTTTGATGTATTGGGAATGGGTCTAAGTTCTCTAAATCCTTGAGTTCTTATTCTTTTGAAACATTGCTTCTAATGAATTATTTCACAATGAAAACTCAGGTCCTATTGTAACATAAATGCCATTGGCAGTTATCTGTGAAACGTTTTGAAGAATAGGGTTGGCTTTTACTCCTTAAAGCACTATCTCTTCAGGATTCCAAAAAGCCAAACTCAAGATTTCCCACATCCTTATATGCCACTCTTTTACCACCTCTTAGATTTGACTCACTAAACTTTCTGCCAAGATTCGTTCAGGAAGTTAGAGAAAAGAAGGGTGAGGAACAAAGAAAAAGTCACTGAGAACACAGGTGTTTCGGCATAGGCCACTCCTTTTCTGTCATCTTACAAAGAATGTGCTAATGATATTTCTACTATCAATATTTCCTTAGGTTACAATATTAATAGTGATCTATAGCGCAAGAACAGGGTTTATGGAGTTCTATTAATTCAGTCCTCAGTACCATGCCAACAATGGCACTTAATAGATGCTTTTAGGTTCTACTTGCTATAACTCAATGGAGCCAAACATCATGGATTAGGAGAGTAACAAGCAAATTCCATTTGGTTTTTTTTTAAATACATATAAATAAAAATTGAATTCCAGGGTTTCAGATGAAACATGGCCTCACACGGACTCCAAGTCTCCCATTCTAAGATGCCCCATCTTAAAGCCACATGTGCTAAAAAATATTTTTCCTCAACTTTTGGTAACTGCTTGCACACAACACCTCTATCAGTGGAGTATGCTGCTGACCCACTGCTATCTCCTTCTTTGACCATTCTCCTCCTTCTTTTTCATTCATTATTGTGTTTAGAGAATGCTGTTAGTAATCCTAATGTATTCAATGTTTTTGAACTCTTAATAGTCTTGCCCATACAACATAATAATTATGTACAGTGCTCTACCTGGGTTGTGTGGGCTTGATCTCCATAGCTAGATGGGAAATTCTTTAAAGGCAGAGCCCATGTCTTACCATTTTATCATCTCCTCAGGGCTTGCCCTATTGTTGGACACACAGGGAGACAAATGTCTTCCAAGTTTCCCATATCCTGCAGAGATCCAGACCTCTCTAGCATGATGCCCTCTTATGTTCTGCCACTATAGAGATCTCACCTCTGAGATGTTCTTTCCTTACTCCTGTTTCCTTGCTGCAGGGTGAAATACCTTGTCTTCAGTCCCCAGGTTGATATGTAGTTTTTCTAACAATAATTATTTATGATTATGGTTTTTTACCAGCAGCCAACTAAAGATAAGGCCCTGCCTCTTTAAACTGATGATGAACAAGGATCATGACAAATCAGTATTCAAAAACCTGGAGACATGTGGGGTTTTGAAATCCCTAAAATTACATAGAGTAGGTGGCCAAGTACTCCAACTGGGCATCAGGATAGGTTTAGTCCCCACATCCTGATCATTCAGCATGTTGCTTGTTCTGGTTATTTCCTTTTGGCTTCAGGGGAAGCTGTTGTAGCAAATGTTGATCATGAATGAAAAAGGTCATGCTGATTTTCAAAAGTATAAAGTGCGCTGTAGAAAAGAAAAAGAACAGGTGAAATGTTGTTTTTAAAAAAATGGAGCTACTGTGTTTGACAGACTTAAAGATAGAAAACAGAACTCTGAAAATAGCATAGGAGACATAGGGGGGAAAAAGCCCCAGTGTTTTTAAAGAGCTGATGAACTAAGCAAATCAAAAAGAGAAATAACTAGAGATGAGTTGACAATAATGGCAAAAACTTGAATTTTTTAGAAACATTGTATCTCAAACATTAGTCACACTACAAATTGATCTTAACCTCATGATCGAAAGCATGATGTCAGGTGTGTGAGCAGCAAAGCAGGGAGAGTTAGCGTGAGGGAAATAAATTGTAAAAGTTGATTCTCTTCTCATAATGTTTGTATTTACAGTGAAAGTACAATCTTTAAGGGTCTCTAGAAGAAGACTGATTGATTTTTAAAAATTTATTTCTTTTAATATTGAATTAGATAAGCATATTTCTTAAAAATTTTTACATTCCATCCAAGAGAATAGAGTTCGAATCCAGACTGTTTGTGAATAGCTTACGGAAGGGGTAGGACTGAATTGTGATTTGCAATTATTGGCCTATTGACTTGCCTTTATGGTTTTGTGAAAAGTCTAGTTTCTTAATTTTAACATTTGATCTCACCATATGCATTTCCTTGGTAAACTCAACTAAAGGTTTATGGCAGTATAATCAGGATTTCATGAAAAGGATCACTAGTCATCAGACTTTAGTTCACTATGGTCCATTAGATCTTACTAGCTGCATAATTTGGGGCAAATTACTTTTCTATGAATGATTTTCCCATCAGTAAATTAAGTTACTAATAGTTTCTATCCCATAGGATTGTTGTAAGGATTCAATAAAAGAAAACATGTAAAATACTAAGTATGGATCAGCTATAAAGCAAGTATTTGATTAATAGTATTTTTTATTCCAGTGGTAATACAGGTACAAAATCTTAAGCCATGACTTATAGAAAATGTCTTAGGGAAAATTTCAAAATCCAGCAATTAGTACTAGGGAGCCATTACTTTCAGAGATTCTGTCTATGACATATACATTTTAGAAATTTACTTTGAGACTTTAAGAAAAAGCAGTAGTGGATTTTCATAGATAAAAATATGCATATTAAAATGTTGATTGTCATTAGGGAATTTTCAAGCTTTATAGTATTTTGCTTATATGTATTTCTGGGCAAATTAGTTTTTTATATGGATCAGAGCTTACCATGGTTTTGGCCATTTTTCTCTTAACATAATACTTTAATCCTCTGATGTCTTTGATCACCAGATCTACTGTTTCTTTTGTACTCATTTTAACATGTTCACCAAATAAGTTGGTATAAAATTCTTAATTCTTCCTCTTAAACCACATTATTTTCAACATTAATTATAAGTTAAATATGCAGAAAATATAATGTTGGGGTGGAAGGGGCTGGTAGAATGAAGAAAAAGAACATTAGACTGAGTTTTTTTGTTTTTGATTTTGTTCTCACGTGTGCTCCATGCCCAGTTGGAGCCCAACACGGGGCTTGAACTCACAATCCTGAGATCAAGACCTGAGCTGCGTTCAAGAATCAAACACTTAACCAACTGAGCCACCCAGGTGCCCCTAGACTGAGACTAGCTCTGGAATCTAGTCTTGGTTTTGCCCATGAATAAATCATGTGCATTGGCATATATAACTATATAATGACATCAACAACCAAACTTTATTCAGTCTTTAGTCTTTATGTGCCAGATACTCTTCTAGGCTCTTTATGTTTATTTGCTTTACTCAGTTCTTACAGAAATCTATTGTCAAGAACTGTGAAGGGTCTGAGATTTTATTCTACTTGGAAGCTAATATGTTAGCCTGCCACGATTACATGGATGTTGGCAGAAGATGTGAGACGCCTGAGTCACAGATGAAGGTCTTTATTACCCACATAAATATTAATAGCCAGAATATCAGCATTTGTATCAGTTCTCTGAGGTCCATGCAATGCCTACACACATAGAGGGTCATAGTGCAGGAGAAGAATCCTGAAATAAGGGAACCCAAATCTTTTATATTGGGAAGGAAGCATACCTGCAGAAGGAGACATCTTTATTTTGCTGGATAGTAAGCAAACTAGCTCTTTGCCCTGAAGCAGACACTATAACCTTCAAGGCTGTCGTCTGTACAAACATTTTTGAAATGGTAGTCCATAACAAAAGTAGTCGGTGTGTCTGCTCAAAAGATAGGCAGGCTCTCAAGAAACCTATGGAGAGTTGTCTACCAATACCTGTGAGTAGATACTATAAAAACTGATTTCACAGATGCAGAAACAAAAGATCTGAGAGGCTAAGTAATTTGCCCAAGGCTTGTGTGATTGTCAGGTCCAGTCAACTGATTCCAAGAGCCTGGGATCTTCACCAGTGTAACCACTAATATTCTCTTGAATGTCAACATTATTATTTAAATATATAGCAACATGTAAATGTAAGTTCAAGGTGCCATTGTCGCTATACCTCAACTTCCTCATCTGTAAGTGGGCATGGGGCCAGGGCAGAGAGGGCTGAGTGAGTGACTCTCTTGGGGTTCCTTTCAAATTTAATATGCTATGATTCTAAGATTTGCGTCTTACAGTGAAGAGGGATTGCATGTGTAAGTGGATGTGATGCAGACTAGAAACACAGAGAGGAAAATAAGAGCATCTGTTTCATTGTCAGTGTACATTTTAAAATTTTTATCAGGACCTTTGCATTCCTTAATTAAGTTTTATGAGATTCTAAAGAAAAATGAGTGTTGAATTACTACTTATGGTATTTCAGGCCTTTCTAATTATAGTTCATGGCTAGAGTAAGCAGATACTTTATTTTCCAACTACCCCTATCATAAAACTTCCTTTTTCTATAATATGAGTGAGAATATTATCTAAGGATAAAATGAGGGCAGTCTTCAAGCTGCTCATGCCTGGCATGTTACCAGGGAAGCATGTCCTGGATAGATCATTACCAAAGAAGGGAAGGAAAAGCAAAGAAACTGTAATAACATTAGTGAGATAGTCAGGCTGTGAGTCTTCTTCACATCCAGAGGAGCTCAAGAGATGTTTTCTTGAGTTGGAATCTGGCTTTAAAACTATATTTAGATATGGACTGACACTCTAACCCAGAACATAATATCAGATACTTTATCTTATCATCACTTGTGGGTCATATGCTGCCTGTTTCCTGGAGCCTTTTGAAACCTCATTTTCTTGCCAGAGAAATGTAAGAGCAGCCCTCCTCCTCTTTTACAAGTTGGTATAATGAAAGGAGTCTCTTTTTGAGCCTCCTCTTCTTTCATTCTACCCACTTTCTCCAGGGTGTCTCATCTACTCTAAGAGCTTCAGAGGCCATTTGTATGCTAATAAACCCCAAATCTCTAAATATGGTTCAGTGTGCTCTCTGAGCTCCTGACCTACACAATCAACTTTGTGTTTGACATCTCTACTTGAATATATCAAGGATATTTCAAACTCAACTTGTCCAAAATGGAATGCACTATCACTACCCTGCAACCCACTTCTCCTTATGTATTCCCTACACATACATTTAAGGGCATCACTATCCTTTCAGGTTTCTAAGCCAAAACTTAGGCGTCTTTTAGTTTGCTGCCCATATCCAGTTGATCACCAAATCCTGTTAATACTCCTTCCTAAATTTCTCCATTTCCACCAACAGCATCTTTGTAGAAAATGCTATTAATTTTTATCTTGACCATTGTATACTTCTCTAATTGGTCTCTCGCAGCCTTAATTACCTATATAAAATGTATATCTGATCATGTTAGCCTTCTGCATAAAACCTCTCAATGGCTTCCCAACTACCTACTAGATAAAGTTTGAATTCCTAATTTAATATATAAAGCCTCCATAATTTGGCCTCCCCTCACCTCTCCAGCATATTGACTGAGTGTCTTTTTTCTAGACATAATAGTCTATTATTAGATCCTTACACCAAGCTCTCTCTTCCCATCTCTCACAGATTGTCCCTCCTGCATTGGACATCATTTCCATTATAAAATGATTATTCATACTTACCCTACTCAGGTTAACAAATCACATACTCAGAGACCCTTCTCTGTTCCCCAGAACACGATAGTTTCCTACAGTGCCTTGAGCTTCCCTTTATCATTAATACTGGGTTTCATTTTATAGTAATGAACAGTGACCATGCTTGAATCTCCAAGCATCTGGACTTGAACATGGAACTTACTAGGAACACAATAAATTCCTATGAATGAATGAACAAATAAAAGATCTTCCCAGGTGCACTTTTGTGAACAGGAAATTTGCCAGGTGTCCATGAAGCAGCACTCAGCCTATTGACATTGAAGGTCTGGTATTAACTTCTTCTATACCTCTTTCCCAATATGTAGATGGTAGAGCCTAGACAGTTCTTTGGATCAGGGCTCAAATTACCTGGCCTTGGTTTATTAGAAAAGTCAAGATTTAACAGCTAAGTTAAGATAGTTCAGAATCAGTCTTCAAAATAAAAAAATAGGCATTGTCAGATTTTTCATGCATGTACTTTACACACTCTATGTCTTCTATGTTTAAGAATTGAAATGTTATAAAATGTAAAAGTATTTAAAATTGTCACAGTTCTTTTTATCCTCAGTTTAAGAAGTCTTTCCTTAGGTGAATAACAAGATTATTTGTTTCCCATCAAATAGGAAATTAAAGCAGGATGTATAACCATATTCCCTTGCCATCAAATTTAGTCAGTGTCTTGAATGCCATCAAGTATATCATCAAATATATTTTGGATTAAATAGAGACAGAAGGGAGGAGATGCTTTCCAGATCATGACAAATTTAAGTTATAGGATTCCAAAGCAAAATTTATTAAAGGTCTCCTTTCTACTCTTAACCCACCAATTCCAGGGATATTTTGGTGTTGTGGTGGGTGGATGCTATTCTTGGGGGTCCTAAGCATTTCAGTGGCTCCTTGGGCAAGAAGTAGATCTAGGTTTTCTTCAGCTGAGGAAAGTAAGTAAAATAAGGGAAGGAGAAAACTGGGTCATACGCTTTCTTTTTATTTCTATGCCACTTACCACAAACTATGTTGTTTTTGTGAACCAATGATAAGTAACTGCGAAGTGTCTGAGAGGAACCTTGGGCCTTTCGTGCCAACAACAATAAAATACGTAAATGATTGCGAAGTTTTATCAGGAGATAAGGAGTTCTGACTCCTCCCTTTACCTATCAACAAAGCAAAATGATTATAATTAGAGTGAGCATACCTCCAGACTTGCTCAGGATAGTCTTCGTTTGGCTGGCTATACTGAGCTAATTAGTAATAGTGACCCCTTCGCTCTGAAAAAATGTCCTTGGGGTATAAAGTATATTATATGATTATCTTAAATATAATGTACAGTTAGCATAACACCAACTAAATAGGTTCATTTATTTTCTTTCTTTCTTTCTTTCTTTCTTTCTTTCTTTCTTTCTTTCTTTCTCTTTCTTTCTTTCTTTCTCTTTCTTTCTTCCTTTCTTTCTTTCTGAGAGACTACTATGTGCCAGCTGTGATGAGTCTCTTTTTCACTTGCAATCTAACTTATTTTTTACAATAAAATCAGTAGGTAGACAATATCACACTTTTAAAAGACAGGAAATTTATGGTGTAGAAATATTAAAGCATTGCCCTAGGCCACACAGCAAGTACATGACAGTCACAATTTAAACCCTTTCTGGGCAGTTGGAAAACCCTTCTTTTTTATTTACATTATGTGCAGGTTCAAAGTTGAGCCTTAAAAACACACTCCGTCCTTACCCCATAAATAAATAAAACACACAGACAGAAGCAGCAAGCACTCCAAAGTGACTAGATGCAAGACAGTCTTGTTTATTTCTAGATAATGAGTGTGACTGACTTAACCACAGACTTGAATAGTTTAGAAATTCTAGCACAGCTCCATTGTCCTGAATATGTTTTCAGACCACTGTATACACATCCTGGGGGCTCCCTTGAATAAGAAAAAACTATACAGGAGAACTTTCACTACACAGCTTCTCACTCACTTTGTGGCGCTGGAAACAGAACGGAACTCCTCCCCTGTGTGCTGCCCACTGCTACCAGTCTTTCCCACACCCCAGATATGAAGAAAGATAATAAGGCCCTCAAATAGAAGTTTCCTGATTATGAGTCATGGCTTACTCAGCCTTTGTTACAGAGAACCTGGAAGCCTTTGAAATACATTGTTGATTTTGGCAGTCTTAACTCCCTGTGCTGTTATCAAGAAACAAGTTACACGACTAATTTGCTTGAGAAATTGCCTCTGTAATGAGTATATTAAGAACAGCCTATGCTAAAGGGGCTGGTGTTTAATATATGGTGTTTAATGCTTGTCTTTATGAATATGTACTCATTTCCTTGAACAGTACTTCACAGCTTATAGTTCCTAATAAATATCTGTTACATTGAATTAAATAAAAATACCAATAACGGCTAACATTATTATGAGGGTATTTAATATGAGCACGAGCCAAGCATTATATTAAGAGCTTTATGGATATTATCTCTTCTCCCTCCCTCCCTCTCTCTCTCATAGATATACTATGTGTATTTTTTATACATGATGTCTTATGCATAATAAACACTTAAATATGCAATTAAATTTAATTAAACAAATTTGATATGAAAACAACCACATACATCAGCATATCTCTCTTAACTTTAGTTATTGCTTTTGATATGTACTTCAGAGAGGTAATTTTTAAAACAAATGAGTAATATGTATTATATAGTTATCAAGAAAAATACATCATTATATTCATTTAAATTAGAGTAGACAATATGTATTATTCTATAATACTGTAGTATAAATACTGTATAATCCTTATCTAAAAAGCATAGATATTAATGTTACCTAAGTATTAGGGTTGCCAAGCAGATAAAATTAGATAATGCATGTGAAATACAGTTTTTGGCCTATCTCACATACCCTATAGATTAATGACTCCCTCTTCATAACTACAGTGAGTCTTTGGATATAGATAGCTACCTATTTTATTTAGGGAAAAATCTCATTCAGTATCATGTGTTAAAGGCGGTGTTTAGAAATATATATTCTTGTTATTTAATTGTAGATATTGTTATATTGTTATTAATATATAAACTTAAAATATTAGGTTTAAGGTTGACCTGGGAAGGCAAAATTTTATAGTCTACAGTTTTCCAAAGATAAATTCTAAAGATTTTTCTTTTTTTCTTTTTTTTTAAGATTTTATTTATTTATTCGACAGAGATAGAGACAGCCAGCAAGAGAGGGAACACAAGCAGAGGGAGTGGGAGAGGAAGAAGTAGGCTCATAGCGGAGGAGCCTGATGTGGGGCTCGATCCCATAACGCCGGGATCACGCCCTGAGCCGAAGGCAGACGCTTAACCGCTGTGCCACCCAGGCGCCCCTCTAAAGATTTTTCTTGAAAGAAAACTTTTCTTTGTCTTTTTTTTTATGTGCTTTGAACCAAAATAATAGAAAAGAAGGCAAAATAGCAAAGTTCTCTTCCTCAATCTAGAGACCACAGTTCTTGCTGTTCCAGGGTCATTCTTGAATGATCTTAGAGGCAGGCCATTCTTCTTGACTGTGATTGGTTCAGGAACACAGACCTAAGCCAATCAGCAAACACTGCTCCCTCCGCAGTAGAATTTGTTCAAAAATAAAGAGGTGATCTAATTTAGGTCAAGACCCAGTGAAATTTTCTGTAGGCTTTGGTAAAGGAATTTCCTTGTTCTTACAAAAAATGCTGAAAGAATGGAGTTCTTTTTTCTTGGATATTTTTTACACACAGTTTAAAGGATTAAAATGGCTACCGGCATCTTGCTACTGTTTGAAGATTAGGTAGAGACACAGAGGAGACAACACCTAAGAAAGATGCAGAGAAATGGAGCTGGAGAAATTGGGTTAAGCCAACCTAAGACCTGAATCTTGACTTCTATAGTCAGTGAATTTTCTCAAAGTATGGTCCCAGCCCAGAAGCAGCAACCTCACCTGGGAACTTATTAGAAATGCAAATTCTAGAGCCCCATGTCAGACCCCTGGAATCAGAAACTTGGAGTGGGGCTCAACAATCTGTGTTTTAAGAAGCCCCTCAGGTGATTTCCAATGCAGGCTAAAGTTTGAGACTACTGGTTTAAGTCAGTTTGAGTGACATTTCCTATTAACTTGGAGTCAAAAATATATTAAATCTAACATGTAGACTTGTAAATATATACCAATCATATACTTATTGAAAAAGATTGCTTGGAAATATACTCTAGTTGACTAATGATGAATTAAAATGAGAAATTCAAAAAGGGAAGTCATGGTATAATAGGAATGGGAGATTACCTTCTTTGAGGCTAATAGTAAAACTGAAATGCATTGGACCCAGCTGGCTGAGTCTATATCCTGGTTCCATTAGTTATTAACTGTTGGAGGGAAAACTACTCTAATTTCTTCCTGTGTAACATACAGAGAATTGTACTATTCTTTTGAGTGTTAAATGAGTTAATAAAGGAAGAGCAATTAGGGGCGCCTGGGTGGCTCAGTCGTTAAGCGTCTGCCTTTGGCTCAGGGCGTGATCCTGGTGTTCTGGGATCGAGCCCCGCATCAGGCTCCTCTGCCGGGAGCCTGCTTCTTCCTCTCCCACTCCCCCTGCTTGTGTTCCCTCTCTCGCTGGCTCTCTCTCTCTCTCTCTCTCTCTGTCAAATAAATAAATAAAATCTTAAAAAAAAAAAGGAGGAGCAATTAGAACTTTTTCCTAACAAAACTAAGCACTCAATAAATGTCAGCAGCTAGTATTGTTATTACCATCACCAGGCAAAATACCACATCAGAGAAACGCTAAAGAACAAACCACACCTGACTAAACTGACCACATCAATATTCTTTCAATAATATGGAATTGGTGCCAAATTATTCTTATGATGGCACTTGGATTCAAAGTTAATAATTTTATTATGAAATGTATATCTCATTATGGGAAAAACACTATAATTGTTCATCAAAAAATTCCTCCTAAAAATAACTCTCAGAATTTAACTGAATGTTATTTCTAATTTATTCACCATATATTAAAGGCATAAATGTTAATATTTTATTATGTGAAATACACACACGTACCTCTCTCTTATAAAGCTAGAAAAGGATTAGATAATGAGACCTGTTGCAGTGTTTGTCTTTGGGTCATGGAATGCGGTTCATATTTTTCTTTTATTTATCCTCTATTAAAAATATACTTATATTACTATTTAATGAAAGATGAAAAGCACTGCTGAAAAGCACATATGAAAATTACTTGTGGGTCACTTGGGTGGCTCAGTCAGTTTAGCGTCTGACTCTTGATTTCAGTTCAGGTCATGATCTCAGGGTCGTGAGGTCAAGCCCCACATCAGGCTCTGCACTGGGTATGGAGCCTGCTTAAGACTCTCTCTCTCCCTTTCCCTCTGTCTCCCCCTTTCCCCCCCTCTCTCCCTCTTTAAAAAAATAAATAATAATAATAATAATAAATCTTCAAAAATTACTCTTAAGGAAATACAGAGGTCCAATCTCAGGGTACCCAAGTTGTATTTCCCACTTGTAATATAGTCGTCAATCAGCATTTGGTTCCCAAATTGTGGATTTGTTTTTGTTCCTATATCCATATTGGGTCAGAGTTCACTGCCTGAGTTCAGTACAACTCATGTCTTCATGATCTCAGATTTCAGGGTAGAAAATTAGTTGTGGATACTTTAGGGTGGGGTATAAGCACCAGACTTACATCCAGTGGGCAGATGTTAATCAACTAGTCTATTCTGTATAAGAGCCCTGGGGGCCTTCAGATGGGAAATACACATTAAGGAAATTGACCAAAGGATTAAGGTTATATATTTCAAGGTGAATCGTGAGCCAGAAGCCAGCCTAAGGTCTTTCTCTCGACACTTTGATCCATCAAAAGAAAATTCTCCTGGCTTGATTTAGCAATGTTAGTAATTACGTACACATCAACCACGGTAGTGAGCTGTCACCTAGGACTTAGAAAATAGCAATTTACAGCCAAAGTAGCAGGATACACATTCTAATCACTTTTTAGTGTTGCTGATTTGTAACAATTCATTTTCCTCCCATGCTTCTATCTCTGTCCCAAACTGAACAGGGGAGGCAAAGCTTGGCAGTCAATATAGGAGACTTGTTATGAACTGGACTCTGTAATCAGACAGTTCTAGGTTTGAATCCCATTCTATTGCTAAAGAATTGTGACCTGGCAGATACCTAAACTTCTCAAAATTACCTCCTCAGGCTGTTGTAAGGGCAAACTGAAAGAATACACACACAGTGTTTAACTCAGTAAAGGCTAATACCTAATAATATAGGTTGTTCTCTTTCTTGATCTTTTCTTCTGTCTGGATTTTTTGCTATTACAACATATGGGATCTAAGCAGCAAATGCTATTGAGGTAAAACTCTCCAAATGTATGTGCTTTCTTATTCCTGCAATGTAAAGAAAAACAAAAACAGAAATGTGTATAATAGTTTCCAGACTGTGACATTTTAGTGATTTCAGAAATTCTGGGTTCCAAGAGAACAAATAGCTGAAAGGAAATTAGTATATTTGGCAAACTGTTTTCTGGTGGCCTACAACTCTGGCCTTTCTTGGGCAAACTGGCACCACAAGGAAAGAGTACTCAGACTATTACCAAATGTGAGGGCACAGTACTTGGCAGCCCTCCTGGTGTAATAGTGAAACTCCTAGGAGCTACCAAATCCTTGCTTTCCCTCTGACACACAGGATTCAAGTTGACTTGGTGCTCCAGTTATCTCATTCTCAAAATGTAAAGGGAGCACCCTGGGCAAGTGCTCTGGCAAAATTCAGGCTCTCCACTCTCCATCCTTGAAGTCTGTATCTAAAAGCAGGTCAATGCCAATGACCCCTTGGACCTCAAATGGAGCAGGTCACCTAAGGTCCCTCCAAGCTTTGGGCAGCTAGGGTCAGACCAGACATCATATGCCCTCTCCAGACCCTATTGTACCTCATTTCTCTCTTCCCTTTGTTTGATCCTTAGCCTCTCAACTGGGTAAAACCCAGGAAAGAGGAGGTCTAGGCCACATTGTCAGATACCATCTTATTTCATACAGCCATCCATATTCAGAACCTCCAAAGGGAAATGTAGCATTGATGGGCAATACTTTAATGTATGTTATGGAAAGAGAAACCTTAGAAACGAAGTTGTTTCTTATGAAAAAGGAGACAGAAGCGATTTTCAGAGAACAAATTACTTTCCACAATGTCGCTATGTTCCTTCTCCACGAGGCTCATTTGCAGGGTAAATAAGTAAGGCTTTGAAGCCAGTGTTGGAAATACATTAAGTCATAGAACTGAAATGATGTAAACAAATGATGTGCATCTATTAAAAAAATCTCATAGGATACAAAGGACAGTACTTTAAAGGTTAACAAGGATACTTTGCTAATTAGGGTCTTCTTTCTCCTGCCAGAATACCTTGTCCTACAACCTCAACTATGCCAAATGTCTAAGACTCAGAATTATCACTGCATCTGTTCTGTGATCTGGAGAATATCAAGGTTCTCAGATTCTTTTTGTCAGTGAGGTAAAAATGTAGAATTCTGGGTTTCTTTTGAGGTTTAAAAAAATAAAAAGCATATCCACTTCCTATTCAAGTTCTATTTTCTTAAAAAAGTAACAGTTGCCTTTTGCCCAGCCCTTACTTTTCCTTTGTTGTGTGTTACATTCTATTGTTAATTAACAATAAGAATGTTCACTTGGGAAACATTTGATGAATTCATTTTTCAGAATAAAAATAACTTGGTACTATTAAAACTTGTATATAATCAGAGATTTGGAGTCTGTTAGATGTGGTAGGAGCTCTTGAACCTCTAACTCAATGCAGGATTAATTCTGAAATGTTCTTACACCAAACAACTAAAATTATTTTTGCACAAGTTTTAAGAAATGCAGAGATTGGGCAAGGATTAAAGCATCAAAGAAAAATAAGATAAATAAATTCTAAGTACATTTACTGATTATAAAATTACCATACACCTAGTCTCTTCTATTGAACCCTCCTCCTCAAAGATTGGTGAGATTAGAGGAAAAATCACAATGGAGAATTATTCAGGAAGAATTTTGGAAGTACATGAAAAAAATGGTAGACACATTGAAGTAAGAAGATGAGCATTTTGATGAACGAGTTATTTCTAAAAAGGCAATTTACTTTTTAAAAATATTTACAATTAACACAGTCCAAATCCATGCCATTGTTATGACTTCAACATGTCCTGGGCCAGGAGATCACAAATCAAAGAGGGCAGGCTCTTAGCACAGAGACCCATCAACTATAAGAACAGCCATTTTTCAATTGTCTTAAGTCCATGTGTACAGTTTCATATTGTTATGAATTGAATTATGCCCCCTTCCAATTCATATGTTGGAATCCTATTCCCTAGTACCTAGAATGTAACCTTATTTGGAAATAGGGTTGTTGCAGATTAAATAGTTAAAATGCAGTCGTCTGGAATAGGGTGGGCCCCTAATCCGATATTACTGGTGCCCTTATAAAAAGGGGAAATTTGGACACACAGACAATGGAACAGCATGTGAAGCTTGGAGTTATACTACCATAATCCAAGAAACTACCAGAAGCTAGTACAGATCCTTCCCTAGGGCCTTCAGAGGGAGATGGCTCCGTTGACACCTTGATTTCAGCCTTCTAGCCTCCACAACTGTGAGACAATAAGTTTCTTTCATTCTAAGCCATCTTGTTTGTTATGGTGGCTCCAGCCAACTGAGATAGGTATCACATTTTTTTTCCTACTCTTCCAAATTTTCCTTTCCCGTTCAAATAACACAAAGCCAAGTAAAGAATCATAATGCAGGGGTGCCTGGGTGGCTCAGTCGTTAAGCCTCTGCCTTCAGCTCAGGGCGTGATCCCGGAGTCCTGGGATCGAGCCCCGCATCAGGCTCCCTGCTCCGCTGGGAGCCTGCTTCTTCCTCTCCCACTCCCCCTGATTGTGTTACGTCTCTCGCTGGCTGTCTCACTCTCTGTCAAATAAATAAATAAAATATTTTAAAAAAAATCATAAAGCAGAGGCATGACTATGCACACTTTGCATTCACTCCACTTCCCTTACTCTCTCACCCTCCAGCATATCCAGATCTCTAGCCATCATGGAGATGATCTCCACAAGTAAAACTGCTTGCTGCCTTTCTCAGCCCAGGCTCTCTCCAGGGAAAGCTGTCAGTCTTCTCTTTGGGGCCCATTGGGTATTTGGCTATAATAAGCTCCCGCTTCATCATAACTTTTCCGGTTTTATTAGGCCTGTCATTTCAGAAGAAAATAGGTCCCTTCCCTGAGCAACTGCCCCCACATTTAACCGAAAGGTCTAAAATTCTGTCAACAAAATAAGAGTCTTTTCTGCTGATACATGAAATAAACTGTTCCCTCTAAACACACACACACACGCAAACTTGCCAATGACATCAGAGTGTGATTAGTGCTCTAATAGGATGTTGAAAAAGTGATATGTGAATAGGCTAGCACAAGTTTTTGAAGAATAGTATATTTGAAAGACTGATACATGGCACAGGCATACAGAGAAAAAACAGAAAGTAAAAGATAATTATGTTGTATTGTACGTTCAGCAGGAACCCTGTTGCTTGTTGATGGAGAATATTGAAACTTAGGAATACTCGGTATATATGCCAACTAGTCGATGTCTCCTGGACTTTGACCAGAACTGCTGCTACAAATTGGCCAACTTTCATAAAAACCTCTTTGTTTCTCTTACTCTCAAACACACTGTAAATTCATTAAATGGCCCAAGGCTTTCCCAATGATTCTCACCCTCTTGTAAGATCTGATAAATGGAGTATTTGGGGCCAAAGCCTCTATGCAAGATTCTAGGTTTGGGAGGAAATGTACTGATGATTCATCCTCTTTTATGGTGATAAAGTATTTTATTAGATACCAGCAATCTGATGACCAAGTCACAGTGGAAGTCAGCCTCGGTTCTGAGCACACAGTGAAGGCAGATCTTTGGGGATGCCTTCAAACCCAAGGCCACAAGCAGAACTGTGACTCAGTCAGAATGAAACACAGGACAGGAGACCCCTGGCCATGCTGTCTGCTTGCCAAGACTGCTTTCCGCCATGATCTTTATTTTTCTCTTTTCTGGACATCTGGAAATACATAATATGGCTGAATGATACTGCATTAAGTGGGAGATGATACAACATACAGAAATCAAGTCTACAGATAATCCAAAAAGCACATTTGGACAACCTTTTGATATTCTGTATTTTTTTTCTTTTCCCCCTGTAAAAATATCCCCCTCATCCTCTCTGCCAATCTCTCAATAGATGGAAGAGAAGCATGACGAATTTAAAAACTGGACGACCTGACCCTGAACAACAGAATGTATTGAAAGCATATGCATTTCAGAATGTTTTTGTTTGGAAAAATATCTTCAGTACTTAGCATTTTAGAGAGCATCAAGATTTCCCTGCTTTAAACTGCTTCCTGGTTGCAAGCTAGTTATCAATGTGAAGTAGAAGCCTGGAACAATTTAAAGCGTGCACTGCAAAATAAAATACTTTTTTAATAATACAAATATCTTCCAAAAATTAAAGTGAAATAGTTTTTCCCAATTCCATTGTTTAAAAAAGTAGTGTGTTCCTATTGAAACAATGTCTACCCTTCCACCACTAAAAAATTACCTAAAAGCCTTTGGCAAAATCAAGATGGTCAGTCCTGTGATTCTGGGCATTGTGGAACACATATCCCATTATTTCTACTGAAAACATGCATGAAACTGACTCCATTCTGAAACTCTGCTCAACACATTTTTAAAATAAACTTTTGAATGTCTTTTAGAACAATTTTAAAGAAAAACTGCAAAGATAGTACAGGGAGTTACCATATACCCCACAGCCACTCTCTCCTGCTAGTAACATCTTACATTAGTATGGCTCATTTGCTACAATTAATGAACCAATATCAACACATTTTTATTAACTGAAGTTCATACATTTTTCAGATTTCTTCAGTTTTTACCTGATGTCCTTTTTTTCTGTTTCAGGAACCCATACAAGCTACCATATTTCAGTCATTCTATCTCCTTAGACTCATCTTGACTGTGCTAGTGTCTCAGACTTGGTTTTGATGACGTGTATAGTTTTGAGGATTGGTCAGAAATTTTGTAGAATGTCCCTCAATTGGGAACTGACTGTTGCTTTTCTTATGATTATACTGGGTTTATATATTTTTTTTGGAAGGAAGACTCTTGAGGTAAAAGGCTATTTTCATCACAGCATATCAAGAATGTATGCTATTGGGGCACCTGGGTGGTGCAGCCGGTTAAGCGTCCGACTCTTGGTTTTGGCTCAGGTCATGATCTCAGGGTCGTGAGATCAAGCCCCATGAAGGGCTCTGAGCTCCGCAGGGAGTCTGCTTGATATTCTTTCCCTCTGCCCCTGCCCATTGCTCTCTCTCTCTCTCTCTCTCTCAAATAAATAAATAAATCTTAAAAAAAAAAAAAGTGTATGCTATCAATGTAATTGTATGTTGAAATCACCGTTGTTGTTAACCATTGTCACCTAGATGAGATGGCATTTGTCAGGTGTCTCCACTGTGAAGTTCCTCTCCTCTGCCCCACCTTTCTATCATATACGCTGGAAAGAGGTCCCTCTGCATAGCCCACATGAGGGGAGTTTTGCTGTACCTTCTTGAGGGCAGAATATCCACCAAAATTATTTGGAATTTTCCTGCAAGGGAGATTTGTCTTCTCTCCCTCATTTGTTCATTTATTCAGCCATTTCTTTGTTTCAGTACGGACTTGTGGATATTTATTTTACAGTTTGGATTATAATCCAACCGTCATTTATTTTTTTGCTCAAATTGTTCTAGTTTTTACCACTGGGAACTCTTTCAGTTGGCTCCTGTGTCCCTTTGACATACCTATGTCATTGTGTGTTGTTTTGTTTTCTGAGCACTTCCTTACCCTCTGGCACTGCAAGGTGCTCTAGCCTTATATATTTCTAGTCCTAGAATCAGACATTTCTCCAAGAAGCTCTCACTCTTTTTATTGGTGAATGGTATGAGAAACCAAGGTCTGGGTATTTGGTGTCCAGCCTGGAGTGTCCTTGCTTCTAGGCCCTCTCAGCTGACCGAGTAAGGAGACATCTCTTTGTAAATAATAGCCCATGTATATACACATCTCTATAAATATTTGTATATGTAACTATCTACAGCTATCTTATACTAAATGTGAGTTCATACTGTTATCTCCGACTCTAATCTATTACTACACAGATTATTTTAGCTCCTTCCCCTTCCTCGTTCTGTAACCTCTCATTTCAACAGTGAGAAATCTGGGTGTGATGACTCATTATCCATTTACTTCATTGTTCCAGTATACATATATAATGGTATTAAAATTGTTAACTTGTACCCCTATGGGAAATAACTTCATCAACTAGAGTACAGTGCTTATATATAGTTTCCTTTGCTTTTATCGAGTCTTACAGACCTCATTCATTTCCAAAATACATAGGTCAGTAGCTTTTCCTCTCACCCCCTGCAGTGAGGTTGTTTGCAATACACATTTGTTGTGTTGTTACGCATTTGTAATACAGTTACATTCTTTTGTCACATTGCACATTCCATCCTGGGATCATCTGACCCCCTAAATGATTGTCTTTAATTGGCATGCATTAGGGTTCACTCTCTATACTGTAAATTTTGATGGATTTTGACAATTACATAGTGACATGAATCTATTATAGTATCATACAGAAGAGTTTCATCACCCTAAAATATCCCCTGTGCATTGCCTGTTCAGTGCTCTCCTTCTCCCCCTTAACCTCTGGCAACCACAGTGATTTTTTTAACTGTCTCTATAATTCTGCCTTTTCCAGAATGTCATAATCGGAATCTTAAAGTATTTAGCCTTTCATGCTGACTTCTTTGACGTACCAATATGTATTTAAGATTCATCCCTGTCTTTTTGTTGCTTGATAGATCATTTCTTTTTATCATTGAATAGCATTCTATTGCATGGGTGTATCACTGTTTGTTTATGCATTCGCCTATTAAAGAATACCTTGGTTTCTTCCAGTTTTGGGTGATTATAAATAAAGCTGTCCTACATATTCACATGTGTATTTTTTGGTGGACATGCATTTTTTAATCAGTTGGGTAAATAGGACCAAAATTGCTGGATCACATGGTAAGACTATGTTTAGTTTTGTAAGAAACTGCCTTCTGAAATGGCTAAACTGTTCTGCATTTCTACCAGCAGTCAATAAGAGCTTGTTTTTCTACATCCTCAACAGCAATACATTGTCATATTTTGTATCTTTGGACAAGACACTTTAATATGTGAGGTCTGTTTCCTCCTCTGTGCATAATAGGATGATTGTAGATAACTGAGAGTTTCTTCTAACACTCAGGTTTTATTCTTTGCTTCCTTTTACAATCTCAGTCACCGACCCAAAGGCTCATTAAAACAGTATTCTTTTCTTTGGCCACCTTTCCTCCTACCATTACCACACCAAATTTCCTTTGTTTAGTTGTTAGTGCTCTTTCCAGACCACTCCTTTAAGTACATGTAATTTTCCTGGCTTTTATTATCTGGACATCACTTTCCTTTGTTAATTTGCTGTGTTTTAATTTTTTCACATCAAATCTAATTAGAAAGAATTCGCTTTGTCTAAGAGTAATTAAATCTTATCAGGTCAAATTAAATTCAAGTCAGTGGCCTTATAGTTTATCTAAAAATTATGCTAGAGTGCTTGCTAAAATCTAGATTAAATTCTTTTCCATCCCTTCATGAGGAAGATTTCATGAACAGAATTTAGGCTCTTGATCAGTTTCAGCTTTTGGACTACTCTCTTTTTAAGGGACAGATCTTAGACGCTAAGAAATTGAGCCTGAAAAACAACAAACCACCAAAGGGTCTCAGGATATATTTGATAAACTCTTCTCTTTGCTACTAAATGTATCCTGTTGCCTTGAAAGAAATGAATACACCTACCTTATACAGTGAGTAGTTTTCTCTCCAGGGAGTATTTTACTCATTCAAGTTCACCATAGGTCAGACTAAGAGCAGTCCTAGTGTAATTCATTTTTCTTCCCACAGACATCCTTAAGTGCTTCAGGATGTATGACTAATTAGAAAAAATATACACAACAGGCACAGTACGTGACACATGGTAACCACCTACAGGGGCTACCATTGTGTTTCAGTCACACAGATTGTCCTACGAGTCATTAACTTTTATAAAAGGCCTTCAAAATCAGTGTCCTAGCAGAGAATGTATATGAATGCTTTCAAAACTTCAGGTAAATCAAGTGATAGCTAACAGGAAAGCAACATTTCCTTCTTATAGGGAGTGATTACAGACCTAAGGATTATGTATTCAAAATCCAAAAACTAAAGCTGTCTCTAATGGGCAACTGTAATGATTTTTCAGTCTCACCCAGATCTTGAAGCAGAGGTCTTTGTTCAGGGGCCTGAAGGCATTCATTTCTCCCCACAACACATTTGCCATTTCATTTATGAGTATAAAGTTACTCTGTCTGGGCAGACACATATTCTTGGCCTTGTAGGCATTTGAAGTTCAATAAATGCTTATTGTTGAATTAGAAAAAAGGAAACTAGATGGTCTTTGAATAAGGGCTTAGAAGATCTGGTCTTTGAGTGAAATATATGACTATACTATAAGCATGCCCCAACAAGCATCTTAAGGCAGGTTTACGTGGGGTGGCATGCTTATCCGATCTGCCCACTCTGGGTGGGCCCTCACACTTGAACAGCTAGAGTATGTCCAGATATGATCAGGTGTAATAATACCTGGAAGGGTTTTATATTGAAACTTTATGAAATGACAAATTTAAAACTAAGGAATAACTATATGTATGCAGATTACCACCGAGTTTACTTAAACATGAGATCAACTACAAAAAGTCTTCAAAAAATGAAAACAAAAACAAAACTACAAAAGGTCTTCAATAGTTCTAAATTGTTCCACACATTCTTCAAACTGTCTAGGTTCCCCTGATATTCTTTTGTAAGTCCAAGTTCTTTTCCTGGAATAATAATAAATAAATAATAAAAGGTAACTTTCGTTAAAGGCCTACTACATTTGTAGAATTGTTCTAAACTCCTTATGTGTCTTAGCTCACATTTCTTTCTTCTATCAGGACCTCTGTTTCTGTTTTCCGGAACATTCTCTATCAGTCTGCAACTGCTCAATTTTAGACTTTAAAAGCTGTCTTATCAGGAAGGAGTTTACTTTCCTTCGGTGTTCTCTGACATGGGTGGAGAGTTAGTGATTGTCTGGGAATGGCTGCTCTGCCTGTGTGGCCTTGTAATCTGTATATCTGTGTGTGTGTGTCCTACATGCTGACTGCAGGAGTGAACTTCTACAATGTAACTTCTAAAATAGGACTAAATTGGAGTAGCTTTGCCCATTGCACGTGAACATGGATAATATAACCCTCCCTATGAAAGATCAGTAATAGAGCTACATGAGAAAAAAATCATAATTACCATTGTAGAATATTTTATAATAGTTTGTTGTCAATTGCTCATGATCTGTTTTGTGCCAATTATTGGTACAGAGTATATATGTACTTTGTGATACCTAATTTAGCCTCACTGATTCATTTTTCATTTACTTCCCATATCCCAGATATATTCTACATAGATGGGATTCTGGATAACAGAGTTCCTCCCTGTCCCTTACTGTAGGCAACATTATTGATGTAGTTTACTCCTTTTAGAAGGATTCTATACTTGGCATTAGGGGTCTCAAATTACAATCTGTATCCTCTTTAGTTCAGAAATAATAGAATTACTATTTTTAAATGATTAACACTTGAGTCTCTATGCTGAGGGCTTTATATTCATTATCCCCTTTAATCCTCACAGTACCCCTATGAGATTGGTACTGTTCTTATTCCAATTTGACTTATGATCAAAGTCTGATTTGATAATGTTAAATGACTCAACTTGTTAAGAGTTTGAAAGCAGATTCGCTGATTCTGTAATCTGGTTTTTATCTTATAGTTGTGTCTTACACCTAGTGTTCATGCTAAGACAAAGCAATTCACTTATTAGATGAAGGCAGATCCAAACATTCTCCCTGGTCATATAAAATAACGAAGGAGGAAAATGGAGAAGAACAAAAGAAATCCTTGGTCTTCAGCAGCAGCCACAGAACTCTTACAGGTTTGCTAGGGTGGATATAAACACAGCCAAGCAGAGGAACTGAAAATGTTGCTTTGAGCCAAGGTAGTGTAGTCTGAGTTTCAATGCCTATCATACTGGCTTGTGCATAGAAGACACCCAATAAAACATTGAATTGAATTCAAATATGTTCCCTAGCACAGCTAGCATCAGTATGAAAGGAAATGTAATAGAATTACCTAACCTTTGGATTCTCATTTTATGAGTTGCAGTCTGCTTTTGAAACCAACACATACATCTTGTGAAGTAGCCAACAGTAATGTCACTGAGCTGCTCCTACTTCCTGGTGTTTAGAGGTGCTACTATGTTACTCTAACATACAATACTTTTTTCTTTCAATCACCCCAATAGTCCATGATATATCTTATTCCCTTTAGTGATAAATACCAATTTGTTTAGTAGTAAACACATTTAATAATGTGTGGCAGAGATTTGATTCTAATAATTTGGAAAACTAAGCAGGGAGAGGTAGCAAGTGGTTGACACCTCATACCTCATTTTGTTCTGGGAGAATTCACATTGATGAGCCTTTTAAATTTCAGATATAGATACAGATATAGACCCATATTTTCAGAAAGCCCTGGATTATAAAAAGTTGACCCAAGTGCTGCCACTTCAAACTGATACATTGAATTTTTAATTCTACAATTGGGAATATCAGCAAGACTTTGCCCCTGGAGGGTAGAGAAATCCCTTCCCCACCCCCCGGTCTTGATTTAGACTGCCTTAAAATCAAGAATAACTTGTTCTTGGAAAATTTGTTTTTTTTGTTTTTTTTTTGTTTTTTTGTTTTTTTTTTTTGCCTAGATAGTTATTCATAGGATTCTGGGAGCTGAGGCCAGGCTATGACAGGAGGGACTTGCAAGTCTCACACTTTTTCCACCCCCTCCTCCTCCTATTACAGGTGAAGCTATGAGGGGGGAATTGACTTGAGGCTTAAGCTCTGCTGCCTAGACTGATCTGTTAATAGCACAGATATATGCTAGTTAAGACAGAGCAATCAGGATTTTGCGAAATAGGGAGAACAATTGTAATGATCTCTTCCAGGCCACTGTGGTCAAATTACACACAAGTTGGGGGTGAGATGGGTAGGTGGGATCTTATCTCAAGGAAGCAGATTGTATTAGTGTCAGTTATTCTGGTTTCAGTAAAACAGGTCTGATTTCATTTAAAACAAGAACAAGAATAACAACAATAAATAGTTGAGCTTAGACTAGAGATTGGAGCTATTAAGTGATTCTCACTGGTAGGATTTAAGCTGGTCTGCATAATACCAGACACTGTGGGAACTAGTCAGGGACTCTGCAGTCCAGCTGGGTTTACAGGTCCTAAAAGTAACTATTGCTGAGTACAGCTGTTGGTTACTCTGCATTAGACTTCAGTTATTCCAGGTCTTCAGTGAAATCTTACTAAAGTCATGGACTGTATCACTTGTGCTAAGAGGAATTAGTAACAGCAGAGCCCTCCTTAGAGCTGAAGGAGTTATCGGTGGTGATCACCTCACTCAGACTGGCCTACCCCAGCATCCACAGGCCTGGGTAGGAGTACAAAGGAGACATGTACATGCATGCCCAAATATTTAAACATTATGGATCAAACTACCAAATTGTCTAGAATATGTCCCATCCTCCTACCTTGCCAAATCTATCTTCTTAATGGCCTGGAGGGCTAGTTCAAATTTAAAATTCTCTTCCCCCTTTTCTGTCTTTTGCCCACAACCCTTCCCTTTTTCTTCCCATGCTGGCTCTGTCCCATATGAGAAGGGGCCTTGTTCACCCATGTATGCATATCCCAGGCCACACTTCCAATCTCCATACACATTCTTGCAGTAAGTAGCTACCTTAACTACCCCTTGAACCTATAGGGTATACATATTCATGTGCTGTAGCTTCAGAATGGAGGAACCAGGTTTAAAGCCTGAAGTCTCTCTGAACATATGAATCTGGAGTCCTGGGTACCCAGAGCATAAACTAGAAGGGGACAGGTAGGCCCAGTGGATGCCTTACCACCTAGAGTGGAACATGACTGAAGGAAAGTCAGAGCAGACCCCTTGCCTAGTTCTAAAAGCAGAAATACCCGTAGAGGACAGTTTTCCAAATGACTACCTCCTCAGACTAAGCAGCAGCAAAATCAATAGTGCACTGGGGGGGGGGGGAATAGAATAGATAGATAGATAGATATAGATAGATATAGATAGATATAGATAGATATAGATAGATATAATATATGTATCATATATATAATATATATCACATGTATATGATATTTATGATATGATATATATGATGTATGATCATATAGTATG
Source organism: Ursus maritimus (assembly GCF_017311325.1). Lineage (NCBI taxonomy): Eukaryota > Metazoa > Chordata > Mammalia > Carnivora > Ursidae > Ursus > Ursus maritimus. Next base: position 50,186,690 of record NW_024423343.1, read on the forward strand.
TATCATATATATGATGTTGATATATGATCATGTATATCATATATATTATATATCACATATATCATATAATGTATCATATAATATATTATATATATGTGATCATATATATATGAACAGAAAAAACTAAAAGGATTCTGCCAGAGATCATAAGATCATAAGATCTGTAAGTAACTCTTAGATATAACTGGGGTAGACCATGAGAGGGTCTCACTTCAAGCAAATCTACCATTGGAAGGTTCAACTGTAAAATTATAATTTAGAAGTAAAGGGATGTATTCTTTGTGTTAGATGACATAGGAGCAGATCACATCCACAGTGAATTTCTACTTTGAGTCAACATCATTCACCTACTTCCCCAGTGTGGGATTACTGACCTTACTGAGAAGCTCCTTGCCTCATTCTCATGATATGGGAATTTTTCTGGCCATTTTTAATGCTTCTTTTCTCATACCATGTGACTAGTCTTATACCTCTAGACTCCTACTGCTTATATTCAAGAATAAGTATTATCTATTGAGCACCTAAATTGTACTGGCTGCCTTTTTACTCATAACAGTCCTCTGTGACAAAACAACACAAATAATGACTAGGCTCTGTTGAGTACTTCCTGTGCCTGTCACTGTGCTAAGCTCTGTACATATATTTGGTTATTTGCTGTCATCGCCACATCAAGGAGGAATGATCACTCCCATTTTATAAGTGAGGAAACTTCTCAGAGAGCATTACATGAAGTACTTAAAGCCATTAATGGTGAAGCTAAGATCTGAACACCAGTCTGATTCACTCCATGTCCTTTTCTTTATATTGGGCTCCTCCCTTACTTTGTAATATATTAATTTAGTGTGCATGCTTTTTTTCTGAAAGAAATAAATCATTATTTATAGTTATTATTCTCTGACCCCTAAGGTGTGGTTGTCCTGGGAACATCAGAGCTAGAGAGAACGCTAGAAGGAACATCTAGTCTGCTTTTCTCATTGTATAGTCAGGAAGACAGAAGCTCAGAGGCATTCAGTGACTTGCCAAAGGTCTTGCAGTGAGTCATATAGAACCCTAAGCCTCTGTTTTCTAAATTCTTATTTTTGTTTTTTGGGGTTTTTTTGTTTGTTTGTTTCCACAGCTATTTTAGAGGCCTATAAGAACCCAATTTGGCAATCCTCAAAATTTATAATGTTCTCTGCATTACCATTTTTAACCTCCATATTTCAAGAATGAAACCCAACATTCTCTAAATGACAATGTAAAAACTGAATTGTAAGTCCTTAGCTAAAAGTTCAGGAACTGAAAAAATCTACATACAGGTGGAGTATCAGTTTTCAAAAGGTAAATGAAAGGAATTTTGTTATCATCAGAAGACTGATGAAATCTAGAATATTTTTAAGCGAACAGTACTTGAGTTTTACCAGAAAATCTTTATTACTATTACATGTAGAGCCATACACTTGCCCTGAGAATACATTACTGAAATGAATTATGCTACTTGCTGTGATTTATAAAGCAAGAGATAAAGTGTGGCAAAATTTACTTAACTTCACTGATGTAACACATTCCCCTATCTCTAGCAGTGATAAGCTTGAAAAGAATGGCTTCTTAACCATAGATCGGAAGGCTAACACATATAGCAACAAAACAAATGTACTAGATTAAATAAGGGACAAACATTCATTAGTAGTTCACTCTTGATTTCCAAGTATGCTGCTATTTTACCACATCATTATCAGGCAAAAATTGCTATGTCAAAGAAAATGGGCGAGGGATGCTCTGTACTTTCTGCCATTTCTGAGGGTGAATATGCCATAAGGAATTTAATAAGGTACTAAAAGGATTAGTTCGGAAGAAAAATAGCTCATAAAAAGAAAAGGACATGCACAGACCACACACGTTTTTAAAGCAGTATGTGGTTTACTATTCAGTGTTGTTCAGGCATGATATCAGAATTCTCACTTGCCAGGGGCCGGAAAACTCAAAGGGTAAATCGCTAGCCAGCTGCTAAATTCAGCTTATCATGTGTCTGGTAACAGAAACCGTAGAAAAGATACTAAGTTGTCTCATTACCTACCCTCCTACCAAGTCACTTCTCCACACCTATCTCCTTGCTGTCCATTGTGTAATTTTATGAGCAACTGACCTTCCAGTATTTATTCAGTTTCCTTTGAGGATAATCAAAAAACAGCAGTTTTGACTGCTTACCTTTTTAAAAGTTTAATTGAATCCATTAGGAAGTTCCCAAAGCAATTTTTTTCATGAATATGCCATATTTTTTTCTTTTGGAAAGCATTATAATTTGTCTCTCTCAAGAAAATAGCAAAATACATTTCTATGGATAATTGTACTCTTTTCTGGAGGTATTAATAACCAAAAAATAATTATAAGACTTTTTATTTTATAAGAACAGTACAGTGTTCTGACACTAGTCAAATACGGAGCTTTGTGGTCTGAAGTTTTAGAGAAACCACAATCCTAAAATATCATCTATTTAGGCTAATTGTAGGCGTTGAAGAGGATCTCAGTATGAAGTAGTCTAGAGTATGAACCAGGGAAAAACTAAGGCATGGTCTTTTAACTTTCTGGAAAAAGACATACATTCAGTGGGAACTCATGGCCTGAACTTCCCTTCACTTGACATCCACAGCTACTCCTACCTGTCATCATTTTCCTACAGTCACAGTGGAGGAAAGTTCTCTTCTATCTGAGGCCACCTTCCTCCTTGTGTCCTATAAATCCCACCTCCAATCACCTTCTGTGGAACTTTACACTATTATTTCATCTCTCTCCCTACTACTGTATCCTCCAGCTCATTCCCTTCAAACAATTCTCCCCCTTAAGTTTCCCTTTCAACAGGATTTAAACGTGCCCAAGTCCTTTATGTCTTGACATACACACACACACACACACACACACACACACACACAGAGCATTCTCTTATCCTATTCTTCACAACCAAGCTTTGTGAACTTTGCTTCCTTGACTTTCTCTCATTTCCTATTCACATTTTTCCTTTTAGAAAATGTATCAAAATATTTCAAATATGAATATACTTCTCAAGCTGCTCCAATCTGAATCCCACTCTGCTGGAACCACTCTTTGCTGAGCCTCCCAGGGACCCTCGTGTTGCTAATGCCAGTGGCCATGTTCAATCTGTGTCATACTTGACATCTCAGCATTTAACACGGGCCAGTCGTCTCCTCCCCTGCTGAAATGCTACCATCCTCTCTTGACTTTTCTCTGTCTTCTCTATTGTTCCCTCCCAGTCCCCTTTAGCATCTGTTCATCTTCTACCCATGTTTCAATGGTAGACCTCCTCGGGGAACTGTTTGAAATGTTCCTCCTTTCTCTTTCACAACACTTCCTTCCTAGGCAAGTGGAACCACTCTATGGGTCATGTACCACTTGTGCACAGACAACTCCTGGCATACAGCCTGCCTGGACCAAGGTGCTGCAGTCCAGAACAATATATCCAATGGACAGTTTAACATCTCTATTTAGATAAGGCACAGACAACTGAAAGTCAACACGTCTAAGTCTGAATTCATTTTCCCATCCAGATCTTCTCTCTACCAGTGTTTCCTACTGGAAGGTGTACCACATACTCCTTGTTGCTTCTGCCAGAAAGCAGGGAACAGGATTGGACCAAAACACAGACAACAGCAAACCATTTGTTCAACATTTATTTAGTGGGTGTATTAGTTTCCTAGGGCTGCCATAACAGATGACCACAGACTTGGTGACTTAAAACAACAGAAATTTATTCTCTTAAGATTCCAGGGGTTTAGACATCTGAAATCAAGGTGTCAGCAGAACCATGCTGCCTTTGAAGGCTCTAATCTGGAAACCTTTCTTGCTTCTTCCAGTTTCTGAAGGCCTCAGGCATTCCTTGGCTTGTGGCTGGGTAATGAGTCTGTGTCTCTGTCTTCACATGGTCTTCCCTTTTGTCCCTGTATTCTCTACTCTTCTTATAAAAATACCTGTCATTGGATTAAAATCCACGTTAAATCCACAGTGATTTTTATCTCCAGATTCTTAATTAATTACATCTGCGAAGAGCCTGTTTCTAAATAAGGTTGAATTCTGAAGTTCTGGGCGGGAATGAATCTTTAGGAGTGTTATTCAGCTTACTATAGGGGAAAAGAAGAGGGATGAATTTCAAAACTAAAAAAGTATAGATAGTAACATATTCACTTCCTAATTCACTTCCACTGGCCAAAGCAAGAAAATTGTTCTCAGTGAAAATGACAAAATTCTTTTCACTTTTCTGCAGTTTTTGTTCTCCCAGCTGTCTTATATTTTTTCCTCCAAATTTAGTAATTTATTGTTTGGTAAATAGCAGGATATTTAAATTCTGATAATTAAAACACACACACACACACACACACACACACATACACACATACACACTATACTCCCTGTAAATAGCACTAGGTCTACCTGGTTTCAAGATCTTAACTGGTTCTATGTTCAGCTGACTCCTCCAAAAATAGGTTCAGAGAAAGACCTGCACTAGTGGAGAGGGCATTTTTGGATTTCAGTTTCTGAAATTCCAAATGGACCTCCCCAGATAACTCTTTCACAAAGCATCAGCAGAAACTTTTCTAAGTGCAGGTCTGATAATTTTATTCATCTGCTTTACTATCATCCCATTCTTTTATTTTAGAGGTCAAACTCTTTAATAAGGCCCTTATGGCACACTGCTTTCTGGACCCCACAAAACTCTGTAGCTTCATCTTTCACCACGTTCTACTAAGCTGTTTGTTTTTTGATGATGTTAAGTGCTCTCTAACTTACCCCAGGGCCTTTACACATGCTCTTTGCTTTGTCTGGTATGTTGCTTAAGAATTTAAAAGTACAGGGGGCACCTGGGTGGCTCAGTCATTAGGTGTCTGCCTTTGGCCCAGGGCATGATCCTGGGGTCCTGGGATCGAGCCCATCATTGGGCTCCCTGCTCTGCTGGGAGCCTGCTTCTTCCTCTCCCACTCCCCCTGCTTGTGTTCCCTCTCTCGCTGGCTGTGTCTCTCTCTGTCAAATAAATAAATAAAATCTTAAAATTTAAAAAAAAAAAGAATTTAAAGGTGCAGGCTTTGAAGTCATGCTGATCTGCATTTGAGATCCTACTCTGTTGTTTATGAGCTGGGTGGCCCTTTGCCAGTTAATGATCTTCTCATTTTCTGCATCAACAAAATGTAACTGAAATTTACATTCTCAAGATTGGTATAAATTCCAAATAAGAAACTGGATTTAAATTTTTTTCCAAATTACATAACACTATGTAGATCATAGTTATAATCATTACATTTATTCTAATAGAACTATTCAGTTGAAGAAACTATAAATCACTCTTGAAAGACATTGAGGAAGACATAAAAAGATGGAAAGATATTCCATGCTCATGGATCGGAAGAATTAACATAGTTAAAATGTCCATGCTACCCAGAGCAATCTACACTTTCAATGCTATCCCGATCAAAGTACCGAAGACATTTTTCAAAGAACTGGAACAAACAGTCCTTAAATTTGTATGGAAACAGAAAAGGCCCCGAATCTCCAAGGAACTGTTGAAAAGGAAAAACAAAGCTGGGGGCATCACAATGCCAGATTTCGAGCTGTACTACAAAGCTGTGATCACAAAGACAGCATGGTACTGGCACAAAAACAGACACATAGACCAATGGAACAGAATAGAGAGCCCAGAAATGGACCCTTGGCTCTTTGGGCAACTAATCTTTGTTAAAGCAGGAAAAAACATCTGGTGGGAAAAAGACAGTCTCTTCAATAAATGGTGCTGGGAAAATTGGACAGCTACATGTAAAAGAATGAAACTTGACCACTCTCTCACACCATACACAAAAATAAACTCCAAATGGATGAAAGACCTCGATGTGAGACAGGAATCCATTAAAACCCTAGAGGAGAACATAGGCAACAACCTCTACGACATCGGCCAAAGCAACCTTTTTCATGACACATCCCCAAAGGCAAGAGAAACAAAAGATAAAATGAATTTATGGGACTTCATCAAGATTAAAAGTTTCTGCACAGCCAAGGAAACAGTCAGAAAAACTAAGAGGCAGCCCACGGAATGGGAGAATATATTTGCAAATGACACTACAGATAAAGGACTGGTATCCAAGATCTACAAAGAACTTCTCAAACTCAATACATGAGAAACAAATAAACAAATCAAAAAATGGGCAGAAGATATGAACAGACACTTTTCCAATGAAGACATACAAATGGCTAACAGACACATGAAAAAATGTTCAAAATCATTAGCCATCAAGGAAATTCAAATCAAAACCACACTGAGATACCACCTTACGCCAGTTAGAATGGCAAAAATAGACAAGGCAAGAGACAACAATTGTTGGAGAGGATGTGGAGAAAGGGGATCCCTCCTACATTGTTGGTGGGAATGCAAGTTGGTACAGCCACTCTGGAAAACAGTGTGGAGGTCCCTTAAAAAGTTAAAAATTGAGCTACCCTATGATCCAGCCATTGCACTACTGGGTATTTACCCCAAAGATACAGACGTAGTGAAGAGAAGGGCCATATGCACCCCAATGTTCATAGCAGCAACGTCCACAATAGCTAAATCATGGAAGGAGCTGAGATGCCCTTCAACAGATGACTGGATTAAGAAGTTGTGGTTCATATATACAATGGAATATTACTCAGCTATCAGAAAGAACGAGTTCTCAACATTTGCTACAACATGGACGGCACTGGAGGAGATAATGCTAAGTGAAATAAGTCAAGCAGAGAAAGACAACTATCATATGATTTCTCTCATCTATGGAACATAAGAACTAGGATGATCGGTAGGGGAAGAAAGGGATAAAGAAAGGGGGGAGGGTAATCAGAAGGGGGAATGAAACATGAGAGACTATGGACTATGAGAAACAAACTGAGGACCTCAGAGGGGAGGGTGGTGGGGGAATGGGATAGACTGGTGATGGGTAGTAAGGAGGGCACGTATTGCATGGTGCACTGGGTGTTATACGCAACTAATGAATCATTGAGCCTTACATTGGAAACCGGGGATGTACTGTATGGTGACTAACATAATATAATAAAAAATCATTAGAAAAAAAAAAAAGAACTATTCAGTTGAAGGCCTTGAATCTCACTTTAAAGTACAACTTGGGGACAATGTTAAATTGATAGACCTATATCAATATGTAAGTGCTTATGGAAATATTTTACTCTTCTTAAATTGATTGTATTCTGTATGCCCATTATATAATTGGTCAAGCATGAGTTTATCAGCTTCTATTTGAATTAAAATTTCAAGTCCCAAATTAAAGTTTTATTGGACCTATGGAAAAGGAGATGATTCCTTATACAGTTTTATGTGCAACAGTGTGACCAGTTCATCTTGGTTCACCCAGGGCTTTCCCAGTTTGGGCACTAAAAATTCTATATCCTGACGGCCCCCTCAGTTAATCACCCCTAACATGTCCTCAACGTGACTTCCACCTGCAAGAAAAGTTGTTTTCTGTGCCTCATCTAAGACTCCCACTTCTTCCTGATTGTATATCCAGGGATTCCCTAATATTTGTGGGAATTATGGAGTCAGGTGAAAAGGACTATTTTCTGGCTTGGTCTCTCTCAAAGACCTGATAATGAGGAATGATGCCAGTGGCTTAGGAACTTGGCCTTGGAGAGTTGTAAGTAAAGATACACACTGAAAGCAAACCCCAGCTTCTGCAGCAGCCACAGGGGTCAACATGGTATCCTACCCCATGGAAGCAAATATTCAGGATAAGGAATAGGAAGTACTTTCATCCCCCTAGTGATATGTGGGGATATCCTGGTAGATTCCTCCAGTTGAGCAAGCCAGGCCTGTGAGATATAGCTATTTCAAGTCCTGGTCACCCCACAGATGTTAAGTGGTGCAAATTAAGCCTGTATTATATGTGTTCTGCTGGGCATTGCTTTGCTGCATACTAGCCATGAGATGTCTTATGAATGCTAGTTGCCAAGCATCTCACTAGGGCAGACATGGACTTAAGAACTCCAAAGTGCTTCCTAAGCCATCGAATCACCATCTTTAAAATTTGGCCCAGAACAGGACAGAGGCAGGGTCTACTGTTCCAATGACCACGACTAGAACCAGAGTAGATGCCTGTCATGGAAGTTCATAGGGGACAGGCAGCCCTTCCACAAGCATCATGGGTTTTCATGCCCTGCCTGGCCAAAGACCAAAAGATCTATAGCTTTGGGGCTCAGCCTTCTGAGTTTGCACCTACAGCCATCTGCTAGGTACTTACTGTCATCTCATAGAGCCAGAGTCCTGTCCCTTTCCTCCTTCCTTCTTTCTTTCCTTCCTTCCTTTCTTCCTTCCTTCCTTCCTTCCTTCCTTCCTTCCTTCCTTCCTTCCTAGATTTGATTATTTGAAGGGGGAACAGAGGAGAAGGGGAATATCGTAGCCATGCTTCAATGGAGCGAGAGAGAATCTCAAGCAGACTCCCTGCTGAGCACGGAGCCCTACACAGGGCTTGATCCCACTACCCTGAGGTCATGACCTGAGCCTAAATCCAGTGTTGGACACCTAACTGGATGGACCACCCAGGGGCCCCCAGAGTCACCATCTTTCTAACTCCTTCTATCTTCCCGATGTCATCCTTCTCTTGGGTGGCATCTCCCCTTTGATAAATGAGGTGTCTTCCCTTACATTTGCCCTTTTAAGGGAAGCCACCTTAGTGATTGGTGATTTCCTGTCTCCATTTATATTATGATTTATTGTTAATTCATTTCCTAAAGAAAAGAAAGCAAGCCTTCAGTTTAATATCTGGCTATGTGCCCCCCTTTTGCTAGGGCTCACGTTGTAGCTTAAGCAAGTTATTGATAGAAAAACCAGAAGCATGGCTACAAGGAAAACAACAAGAAGAGTCCCAAGCTTTTATAACAGAGGGCCCATTCTGTTGTCACGGTATTTTTGTAGTGAGGACATAGGATTCTTCTGCTTCTTCTGGTCATAAACACCTTGGGTTGTGGCCCAAGTACTGATTTCTTTTACACCGAAATACCCTAAGATTGAGTAGTGTCCTAGCAGAGCTGTGGGGGAGGTTGACTTAAAAAGTATTATGCTGTTGTCTTAGTTTTTTACATTTTGTCAGGAATTCACAGCAATTAATCTGATGCTATCTGTGGCTGTTGGTCGCTTGTTTGTCTTAGTCCATAGCTTGAGCCATCCCTTTGTTCATTTTGTTTCTTTTTTAAAGGCCCTCTTTGTGGTCTTAGGCACTGTAAGTAGATGGAGTGGAACGAGGAGTTAATGTGTAAGGTTTTTCATGTCTGGAGAGTTTCATTTCAAGCTAACTTTGGGTCACATGCACACCAAGTTCAGTTTTTGTTTGGATAGAATGCTACAGCCTGGAGAGAAAGAACAGGAAGTAGTACATTCCAGCCCCCAGGCAGCAGCTTCTGCTTGTCAAGACTTTCTTGACAATAAGGTCACAGACATTTAGTAAGGGCGGCTCTGGGAAGTCATTTACAAATTGTGCTAAAAGCAACAACAAAAAAGGTTTATTATTAAACTAGGAACTATATGAGCAGACTAGCAGAAACCAGTTGTAAAAGGAGTTTACCTCCAATCCAAGTATCAGGAGACTGTGCCAGGTAGAGAGAGAGATACTTCAGGTGGGAGGGAAACCAAGGCCAGAATTGGAATCATCCTCCCTGCAAACCAGCTCCTCAAGCAAGAACATGGAGGAGGAGAAATAACAAGTGCCTCCCAGGTTGTGAAGGTTGGCAACCAGGAGACAGAAGGGAAGAGTGGCTTTGTCATTATGCAGTAAAGCACATTCACATTTCAGCCATGAAGCAACAGCTGTCAGTACCAGGCTGGTGCTTTCAGAATAAGGAACCAAAGAAAGAGGCCAAAAAGCCTGGTACAGCTCAGCTCTTATAGATATATCCTGATAAATACAAACATTCAGGTCAGAGAAAAATGACTGATGACTTCTGGTCTTTCCTCAAGTCGGGGCTTAACAATTTCTTGGAATTAAGAAACTATTGCCTGTTTCTTTCATTCCATCTCTGAGGAGGTCCCAGCATACAGTGTGTAGCATTGCTCTCCTGGAGAAGGGACCCTGTACGGGCGTGGCTGAGCCATGGGTTGCCATTCTCATGAACCTTGAGCCCTCTCCTGAATTCAGAAGAGACAGGGCCAGCATTGGGGAGGAGATGCAAATACCATCTAGTGTCATGATGATGAGTTTGTGGTTAATTTAGCATAGCCCAGTTTCTCAGTTATGCCAGATGACAGCCAGACTGTCAACATCTTCAGAGAAAGAAAGATGATGGATAATGTAAGCCTACTTCATCATCCTAAAACTCCACAAAGAATCTGTGTGTACCTGAATCATACACTCTAACCAGGACAAAAAATCATTCACAGGGTAAAAATGGAAACTGTCAAGTTCAACAAAGCACAGCTGCCTGGGAAGTTAATGAAGTCTTATTGACGTTCTTTTTTTTTCTTTCTTTCTTTTTTTTTTTTTTTCAAGACAAGAAGGGATAGTCTGTCAAATGAGATCATTTATAGTCTCAAAGTTACCCAGGTCACCCTTTAGTTATTATGCTCAAAAGATGGTAGCCTATTCTTAAAGGCACACAATCTCCATCTAGCCTCCTAGCATGTAGCTTTGTTATTAGTAATGCCATTTGTGTTTGAGCTAGGAGGAAATCCAATGTCAAATGAAAGGGGTTTCTCCTTTTCATGAATTAGCCTTTCTTTTGCCATGCCATCAGAAAAGTGAGGACACTGCTAATTTCCCAAATCTTTTCCAGGCTGGCAGTGAATGATTCAAGTAAATCACTGGATGCCTTTATCTCTGAGTGACTCATGCTATTGAGAGCCAGTTTTATGGGTTTGAAACCCAGCTAAGTTCTCAGTGCCTCCTTTGTCTTCTTATATAGCACAACTAGGTTTAAGTGAACTCAAAAGTTGTTCTTGAATTATACAGCTTGTTATTAGATATATCCCATAAAATTTTATCTGCTTGCTTGATTGAATCTAAGTTTTATGCTGGTATGATATTCTCTTTGCAACCTGAAATATAATCTTGACATAATTTTGGAAAGTTACGACTCTATGGTATGGCCCCATAATAAAAAATCTGTTTTATTTCCTTTACATGTTAACAAAAAATGAATTTGAATAAATGAATTATTTTTGTTACCTATGTATTTCTGCCCTCAGTAGTCGACTTGTGGAACATTTGTTTTGTTTTTAAAAGGAAAAGGATATAAACCTAGTTCTCATCTTCTCTAACTGATTTTTTTAAAGATTATAATGTGTAGGGAAGTATAATTAATCACATTTTAATCTAATATTTTAGATTATAATCTTCTATACATAGACAAACTTGAGAAAATGACAAAGATGGGATTTAGACAGATGTTTTTATTAAAATAAAATGACTGAAATCCAAAACATTTTCTCAAACAAGATAAAATCATCTCCAACCTTTTTAGAAAAGAAAAAAAATCAATTTCATATTAAGAGTGTGATCTTCTTTATTAGAATGGTTAAAGGATTTGAAACCTTCAGGTTGGAGTTCCCAGTTAACCATAATTATCTCCTAATTGCTTCCTCGGAGTGAGTTTCTGAAGAGTTAAGGATCCTGCAGATTTGAAATCAAACAGAATTTTCAAATGATCTTAAGGATCAGTGTCATTTTTTCTTTAAGTAATACTCCTCATGTGCTTGATAAAATCATGTTTCAAGAGTAAACAAGCAATATGAAGTTAGTACTCCTCCAATCCTTTCATTTCATAGATCAATATCAAATTCAACTGAAGAACCATAAAGATAAGTGCTATCAACTTGGTAAGCTGTTGTCACAAACACAAGGACTAACTTACCCAAAGAGGTTTTATGATCCATGAAAGCAAAAGGTATTTTTTATCCCTCCTTGTGAATAAAAATACTGTTGTCGCATATTATCGTAAAACAAATATCAAATATTAACATTTAGTTATTGCTGACATTTGTCAAATTCTTTCATTTAAGACTCTGATAGTAATAAATGTACTGTTCATTCAAAAATTTGAAATGACACATCCAACACTTTCAATGTATAGCTTATTAAAGCTAAAAATGTCCAAAATGCCTATAAAAATAAAATTAAACGAGCTTTATTTTAGCAAAAAAAGACAAGGAATTTTAGAGTACTTAAGCTTAGACAAAAACAGACTTATGTTTCACCTAAGTTTGGGTACTTACCAACTACATAACCTTAGGCAAGTTATTTATACCCTCTGAACCTTGGTTTCCACATATTAAAAATGGGATAATGAACCTTACTTTGGAACGTTACTTTGCAGTTTAAGTAAAGGAACACTTATAAAACAATTACTACATGCTTGATACACAGTAGACACTTAAGTTGCTAGTAGAACTCTCTTTTTGTAGAATGTCAGTATTGTTTTTAATGAGAACTTACCTGGTTATACTGGTTGATGTTTTCAAACTAAGTATCTTTCTAAAAATAGAAATAAATTGCCCCTGGTAATACAGTAATTCAGATAGGAGGGTTAATGAAAAGTCAGCCTGAGTGGCATCGCACCATTGAAAGATCTCCAGGGGCCGGAAGATGGTTCTTGTGAGACCTAGGCCTTTTTTGTATGCTGCTGTTACCCCTCGGGTTGTGTAACAAGGAATTGACTTAAAGTGCCCCACTTTTCTTATGCTCTGGCTTCTTTGCATAAAATGGACCTTAGTGACCTATGTCAACCATGTAGTATTGGGGGTAACATAAGATGAGACAGATGCACAAATAAGAAAAAGAATAACATGAGATGATAGCACTTTAGTCACCGAGGTTCTGCAAAACAGGATGTTCTTTCCACACCACCTCTTCCTCTCATTCACTGGGGATGACGAGTTACAGTACTTTGGTGCTTGGCAACTTATCATCCCAGAAGAAACTTGGCATGTCCATGAACCAGAGGTGTGTGTGTTGAGCTTGCTTTCCCTTTTTTTTTTTTTTTTCTAAACAAGGGTTTCCAGGGTGCTAGCAGAGAATATATAACTTTCTAAAGTCCTTGAAAGAACTAACTATGTGAGAAGGAAAACTTCAAGTTTATAAGAACTATTAGTATAAAGTTTCTTTTTAAGAGCTGTAATTGTTAAGGAATCTTAAATAGCACTTGGGAAGAAATCATAACTTAAAAATCTAGCAATGATGAATCAAAAGATATTGGTATCCGAGAGTCTTGGGTAATCCAATCCTTCCATATCCAATCAACACTTGACTTGCGCACAGCCAACAAACATTTGCGAAGTGGATATTATGTACAAGGTACTCTGGAAGCCATATGACATACACTAATATGAAGCAGTCTGTAGAGTTCTATAGTTTAGTCGTGGAGACAAACATTAAAAATTAAAAATTTAGTAATATCGCGAAGCATGGTAACATTTGTGGACATCGCCTTATAGCACCACTAGGGAAGGGTACATAATCTTGCCTGGGAGGTATCAGAGGAGAATTCCTGGCAGATATAACATGAGATCTGAGCTTTAAAGGTTGATTAGGAGCTGGCCACTGGTAATGAAGGGAAGAAAAGCCATTCCAAGACTAGGAGACCACATGAAGAGAGTCTTAGAGGTGAGAAGCAGCAGGTGCACGGAACAATAAACAAATTGAAGTGGAAGCTTAGAGAATGGCAGAGAGTGGAATGAGCAGTGGGATGCAGTTTGCAGCGATCTTATTTTCATGCTAAGAATCTTAAATGCTAAAGGCACCTGGATGGTGCAGTGCGCTAAGCATCTGACTCTTGGTTTCAGCTTGGGTCCTGATCTCGGGGCTGTGACTTTGGGGTCATGAGATCAAGCCCTGCATCAGACTCTGTGCTCAGTGCAGATTCTGCCTGAGACTCTCACTCCCTCTCCCTCTGCCCCTTCCTGCGCCTCTCTCTCTCTCAAATAAATAAATAAGACTTAAAAAAAAAAAAGAATCTTAAATGCTCTCTTCTGGTGAAGAGTTGAAGAGATTTATGCAGAGAACAATGGGAGTCACATTTCCATTTTATTTTTTATATTAGGTTTTTATTTTAATTCCAGTGTAATTAGCATACAGTATTATATTAGTTTCAGGTGTACAATATAGTGATTTGACAATCACTATTTTATTTTATACATCACCCAGTGCTCATTACAACAAGTACACTCCTTAATCCCTATCACCTATTTTACCCATCCCCCCAACCCTTTCCCCTCTGGTAACTATCAGATAGATCCTCCAGATAGTATTGTGGAGAATGGATTTGAGAGGGAGAGGAAACAATTAGAAAACTGTTGCATCAGTTCAAGTAAGAGATGATAAAGACCAGAACTAAGGTCATGATAGTAGGAATGAAGAAAGGGGAGTTATTCAAGAAGCATTTGGAGACAAATCTAGCCAGTCTAGACAACTGATGGGTAAGGGATGCAAAGTAAACTTCTGGATTTTTAATTTGGGTATTTGGCATTTTGGTGCAGGCACTAAAGGAAAGAGAATAAGAGGAGCCAACGGAAGAGGAAAGACAAAAATTCAACATGGTCAGTTCTGTTTGAGAGGCCAGTAAACATTATAGGTGACAGTGACCAAGAGGAAACTGGATATGGAAATGTACAGCTTGAGAGCTGAAACTGGATATGGGGGGGCGGTGTCATTAACAAATAGCTATCAGTTCCATCAGAATGGGCAGTTTGACTCAGGCGAAGCATCTATATGAGAAGAGCAGCATATGGAGGACATAACCCAGGGCTACGGCAACATTGGTGTGGGTGCAAGAGGAAGTGCTAGGAAGAGGATTGTCAGAATGATACAAGCAGCTAGATGGATATAGTTTTATGGCCATTATAGAAAAAGAGACCTTCAAGAAGTAAAGAATGAGCCACAGCATCAAATGTAGCAGAAGCTTAGCAAGATAAGACCGAAAGCTTCTGCTGGATTTAGCAGTTAGTAAGACTTGGTGACCCCGGGGAGAGCTGAAAAATCAATAGGAAGGAAGCAGGTAGAGAAAATCTTCTTTGGACAAGTGTAAACCAGTGATGGTAGTCTAGGAAAATCAGGGAAAAGTGGGTATTTGCCTCCTGGTTGTAAAAACTGGGATTCACTGGAGCACAGTCATACTTTGAGTGGAACATAGAAAGATCTATTTTCTTTCATATATAAGATTCAAAGATATTATAGATTAATAAAATCGGAAAGCATTTTAAAAACTCATTTAAAACCATGATTCCTTTCTCCCCACATCTTTCATCTATATGCCTAGCGGCCTTCAATTTGGACTGATTGTGCTTTTCCTGACTTTTTCAGCCAACATTTCTGCTGGCACCACTAATAAGCAATGAATGCAAGCAACATAATGGAGAAGGAAATAGGAGGGGGATAACAAGGCCCTGAAAAATTCAGACTGGAAAATCACCTTCTGAAGGGGTCCTGGTTGGCTGGTCAGACCCTGAGTAATGCCAAGTTGGCTGTGCTTCTTTGAAATATATCCAAACTACAATCTCAAATGCTAACCACTGCAGAATCCTAAAAAGTCATATGCTATAAAGTATGGGCTTGGTCTACTTAAAGGGTTATTAATTTTCAAAGAGAGGCCCTAGTCTCTGTAAGTGGTAGCTTGAAAGTAATTATTTGATTGTCTTATTTCCCAGCAGAAGATGACATCTAACAATTACTGTTTGGCTGCATACCTTTGAATGTCATCTCTTCTCTGTGAACACCCAGGGGTGGTGAAATCCAGGACGTTGTGACAACACCCCTGGGTGTTGTTGTACTGACTTTGGCTAGCCCCATAGCTCTGCCCAGTTTCGGGTGGCACACTCCTCTTGATTATTAACCATGATGATAATACCAGTGCAAAATCAACACAGAAAATAGAATTTAGTTTTGCTGCTTATCTGTCCACTTTCGGTTATCTCACATGTTTCGCACAATTACTTAAAAATAAATCTAAAGACTTCTTGCATGTGGGACACAGCCTTAAAGTAAAAAACAAAAAATTTACTGTGTATATTTTTATAAGCTGCCTTAAATTCTTTTGGGGAAAAGATAAAATATCCATAAGCTTGAAAAATCCCAATAATGTTCAGCTGTGGATCCAGAAATCATTCCATGATAAATTTAGTGACAAAATGCAATGAACAATGTTCTCCGAAGAGAATATATAACATAAGGCTGGAAATGTTGCTCTCCTGATGGTTTCTAGAAATAAGTAGCAGTACTTAGATCTCTCCTTTGTTTTCGAAAGGTAGTTCCAAAATTTAAGGATCCTAGTCAGAGTGGTGAAGATGAATTTAGATCAAGGTAGGACCCACACTAAATGCATACTTGTGAGTATCAACACATCAGCAAGGAAACTCTTTGTAGTTCCCTTACCTGTCTAAACTGTCCAGTTATATTAGGGAATTTCACCATGTGGCCCAATCTCCTTCCTAACACTTCCCCCACTAAGTCCTCTCAACTACTGTCCAGACGTCCTACTATAACCTGAAATTAATCAGGATTTCTAGGAAATCACAATCTACATATAAATCAACAAATTCTCTTTACTCCAAGCTCTCAAGATGACTGAAAAAAGCCTCCAGGTGAACCCCCTGAGAAACATTCGAGTTGCTTCCTAAACTCTAATAGTATGGCTAAGTTAAGATGGAAGCTACATCTTTCTTGCCATTCTGAGCCACTAGTTTCAGAGCTGACAGTGGTTGCTGAGGTTCAGAAAAGCACAATGAAATATTGGGCACTTGTGAAAGGTTTCAAAAGCTCATTCATTCCTGGGGATTTAATCTTCACTGTTTCGAAGTTTTGGGAGGATGCCAGTTTCTTCTGCTTGGTTTTGGAGCTACTTTGTTAAAAACCACAGCTATTAAAACACTGAGTTTCATAACGAGTCACATTTGTTTTTGTTCATAGCCCAGGAAAAAAACTAATCAATAAATAATAACTAAGAAGATATAATTATACAAAAACTGTATTTGTCTATTGACAAAATAAGAAATAGGAACACATACCCTTTTTCTAGAAAACTATGAAATATGTCCGCGATAACTAAAGATTTAATTCTAACATTTATAACACTTAAGTTTAAATTTTAAATATGATCAAGAACGGTAGAAACAAACTACCTTTTCCAATACTGAGGTGGTAAGTTTTTGGAAATCAGGGGACATTTTTCTGTTTCCAGAATTTAATTATACATTGTTTGGTACATAGTGGATGCTAAAGTAAAACATTTTTAAATTATAAAATTGAAATAGATACACTCTTGCCTAAAGTCAAAGAGAATTAGAAAACAAAGGACCATTCTTCTTAAAAGTTTTCTTTGGGAAGGTAAGGGAAGAGTTGAACATTTTCTTGATGGTCCTTTCTTTGAAGTGGAGGAAAGAATAAATCTTCAACTGACTACCTGGGAAAAAAAACTTTATATTTTTAAAAAAATCTGAATTTGAGATTCCTAACTTTTATTAAGAACCTATACTGTACTAAATGCATTGCCTGTATAAATGTACCAGTGCCTAAAGCCTATGTGCTAAAAAATTAATAGGCCATATGGCACGTGCACACGCACACACACACACACACACACACACAACTAGCTACAGCATGTTACACACTTGCCAAATCATTTTAATCAGTTATCTGCTCCCACTCTGATGAACATCCATGTCCTTTCTCTTCTCCAAGTTACTAGTCCATTCCTTTTTCTTTTTTTTTAAGATTTTATTTATTTATTTAACAGAGAGACAGCCAGTGAGAGAGGGAACACAAGCAGAGGGAGTGGGAGAGGAAGAAGCAGGCTCCCAGCAGAGCAGGGAGCCCAACGCAGGGCTCGATCCCAGAACACTGGGATCATGCCCTGAGCCAAAGGCGGACGCTTAAGGACTGAGCCACCCAGGCGCCCCTTACTAGCCCATTCTTATTCCATTATTTCAGTGACACCTCTCCTCCCACCCACCCCAAAGTCCTCAAATCTAAGTCATGAATATAATATCAAAAGATTGAACAAGTATAGGAGAGAATATGTAATTGACTAAATATACAGTTGTTTTTCTTCAGCATTCAGCAAATTGAATAACATAAAAGAAAGAAACTTCCGGTCTTTGTTCACAATACTATTTCTAAATATGTGAAATTTCACTGTGGTGCCAAACCATGCAATGACTAACCAATGAGAAACCAATAAAACATGACAGATAATATGGGATTAGGTAGCAACGAAAGTCTGAAGCCTTGGCAGGGATGTGCCTGATGGCCTTTCCCTGTCGACCATCTATGCATGTTAGTAGAGACCAGCATAGACACAACACTGAAGATTTCTTTTTAAAGAATTTATTATTTAAGAAGTATTACTATGTTCTTCCACACTGAAACATAAAAGGACCTGTGAGAATAAAAGCTGAGATTTTCAGTTGTTCCCCTCAACACTCTAATTATTTAGTATTTGTATAAAAGCAATTTTTAATACTAGAGGCCTGTTGATGCCTTGGAGAACTCAGATGCCTGCAACAACCTTCTAATTGTCTGTTTGAACTAAGAAACTTTGATTTTGAGCACAAAAACTTCACTGTATCTAGAGGGGTAAGAAAACTTGGTTTCAAAAACCAGGTAAGAAGGTATTTTTATGTTGCTGCCTAGAAACTAATGATAGAGGAGAAGTTATAGAGTATGGATAATGACATTCTGTTTTTTGCCTTCTCAGAACTTAATTCAAGTTATTTAACTCTATCAGTTCTTAATTATCTCATCCCCTGAATACAGATATTTATGTCTTTTCCCTCTGCTAAACTGCTTAGAGATCAATTAGATAGCCAATTGAAAAGGTGTCATGACAGATCTTCGCAGACATAAAGCGTATGGCTCATTTCTAATAGGCTTCTCTTCTTCCTCCTTCTGTGGGCCTGGCTTCATTTGAAACATCAGGAGAGGAATTAGTTAGAAAGGCAACATAAATACACTTTCATTCTTGCCCTTCCCTATTAAACTGTGACTCATTCTCCAAGTGTGGTATTGTTGCTTCCTCTGAAAGTTTAGTGTCACAAGCAGATCCACTGTCTTGGACAACGTGATTGTATAAATAGTATAATTATAACATTCTTTATGTCACACCAAAAGGTGCTTAGTAAAATTATTCACACAAGGTCTGACAGTAGTATTAACTATGATTGGAAGAATATGACTAACTCTGGTTTAAAATATTTTGTGGTAACTCTGAGCTTTTTTAAAAATTATTATTATTAAGGGAAAAAGATGAAAAATGGGTTGAGTTTGAGAAAAAAACAGTTATCCCCTATGAAACCCTTTGGAAGGGACCACATTTTCTTAAGTCATAACACTCAAATACATAGACCTGGCTAGATTCAAGTATTAACTACCTTCCCACGCCTTATTATCTATGGCCTGAATTCTTCTTGCTTTCATTTCCTCCTCTCTAAAGTGGGATAGTAATACTACCCAGCCTCAGAGTTGTAAGAAATGAGATAACACTCGGCGCTTTAACCATTAGCAGGAACTAAAGGCACTTGATAAAGGAGATTTCATTTTATGTTTATGGTGCTGTGTTTAATGAACACATAGTAAGCACTCCTTAGTTATTGTAGATGAGGGGACCAATGTATTTTTCAGAAGTACAGTATGGCCTTTTGTAACTTCCACAATGGTTATTTTAGTCTCATCTTGGATGTGAAGTGCTAGGGAGTTGAGGCCAGTGAAGAGGAAGTACAAAGATGCAAAAGGAAAAATAAGATTAAAAATGATAAGAAATAAGTCCTCAGGAAAGGTATAGATTAATCATGGACCTCAGGGGAATCTCAGAAGTGGGTGGGACCATAACAGCCTTGTAAATTAACTCTTCCCTTCACCCTGATGCTAAACGGTGGCTATACTTGCCTGGAGATCAAGGAAAATGCTAGGCCTTCACCTCTCAGATGACTGCTCTCCCAAATCCATACTTGTGAGAGTGCACTTCTCTGGGAAAATAACACGATTCTCACCCCCCTTGGCCTTTCATTGCTCACTGTCAACAAAGCACTTGAAATAAACATAGCAGGTGAAATCTCCTTCAGTATGGCCTTTAGTGCTAGTGGTTAAATTAAAGGCAACTCGTATGTTGGGCAATATCTTCATAACCCTTTCAGAAACACTTCCTGTTAATTACTGTTCATTCATTTCCAATTAATGTCTCCTAGGCAAAAGTCCCACTCAGGCATGACTTCTTGTAGAATATTTTAATGAACCATTTGCTGCTCTATCCGAACGCCAGACTCCCCATCTGACTTCCTACCCTGCGTCAAAACTCCGTCTGCCACGGGGCCCGCCACGGCATTCCTGGGGAGACCCACAGAGAGGCTGATGGCTCCTCTGCAGTGTTCCCCCCCGACCCCCGGCCCCGGCCCCCGCGCCTGTACTGCCAGCAAGCACCCGCTCTGCTCCGCGCCCGGGTGGCGCCCCTGCAGGCGAGTCCGCACGGCGCCTCCTCTTCACAGAAACTTGGAGTCAAGTAAACAACGAGGATGGATAAAGGTTTCAAAGTGCCGAGGCCTGTCTCTGTCCTGTCCTCCCACGCGATCGGGGGCTGGGAAACTGAATCCGGCGTCTGGCTTTCCTGGGAGACGCGACGCGTGTGTCGCGCGGTTGCCGGGATCGCCGCCCCACGTGACACGCACGTCAGCCCTGGCCTGGTGCGGGTTTCCAGGCCGAGCCCCGTGGCTTCAGTCCCTTCTGCATGGCCCTGAGCACACAGGAACCAGCGAGCCCGGCGGCTGGTGGTGGGAAAAAACAGAGGTCACTATTGAAGGGAGCTTGCCTGTCAGTGACTAATCTTTAATAGCTTTCTAGGGGCTTGACTTTCTAATTCGCCTTTGTCCCTCTGGCTGGAGGGGATAATGCTGTGATTCTTTTCGTTACTAAGGCAAGGCCGTGCTCTGCTGGCGTTCCCCTTTTGATCAGCCACGCTGGGTACACACTGAACTTTCTCCTCTGCCCTCAAAGCCTCAAGCTGCCAAACTAGTGTCTGCAAAGTAGTACAGAGGATGCAGTTTTAGCCACCGAAGACCTAGATAGAGCCCATCATATGTCTACTTCTATGCCGATTTTTCAGTCCCCCTGTCCCTCCCTTCCATTTTCTTAAGCTCTTCCATTACTTTAACAAATGACATCTACCCCCCCCCCACCTCCCAACACCACCCTTTTATCAGCTGTCACCCTCCAGGTTAGGAAGCTCCCTGTCCCAAGCCAAATTTCTGACATGAAGTTGCTTGATTTAAGATTTTGATTCACATACAATAAAAATAGTTGAGGAAAGACAAAAGAATCTTATGAAAATGTCATTCTTTCAAAGTTTTCTTTATAGTCTTTCCCCCTGCAAACTTGCCCTATGTCAGCTTACAAATACCAGGTTAAATCCTTGCTTGCCTGAAAAAGCTTCTAATCCACTTCATGATCTTCTGAAAGACCATACTGAGACCCTAATCCCTAAGGGCCCTCAACATTGCTCTTCACTCCAGCCCTCCAGTCTTTGAGAGCACAGCCAATCGGGGAAAGAGGGTAAAACTGGCCTACCTAAATTAGGCAAACAAGGTCTTACGGTAGCACTTATTTTTCTTTTCTTGATCATTTGCATAATTGCAGTACTCTTCTGATTCACTTTGCCAGTCCAGACTTGGCTGCTAGCCCTATAAATTGCTTTCATATAAATCTGGAAGTCAAGAGGTAAAGCATGTTGCTCCAATTAGCCCAAATCTCAACCTAATTCACTGTTGAACCAAAAGAGGACTTTGTAAAGACAAATAAAATGTGTGCCTATCACTTTAATATCCGATTCCTAAAGAATAGTTTGGTTTACTGTCCTCCCAGTTGATAGAGAAATGAAGCCTTAACATTCTCATTCAAGGTCATGGCTGTGTTGTCCTCTTGTGGTAGTTGCAAAATAGACTGGAGTGGGGGCAGGTGGTGAAAGATGAGGGGAACAAAGCTTCGTTACTGTTTCCCAGTCGGCCCCTGCCCACCAACTGGAGGTCAAGAGAGTACAGAGAAGCAAAACTCACCTCCACCAGAGAAAGGACGGAGGTGGGGGAGAGAGGTTCACCATAACAGAGTGGTGTATATATTGGCGAAGGAACACACACTCTGTTGTCTGTTAGTGATTGCTCAATTTGTTTACACGGTAACTCATTTATGCTGCTGTTCTTTGTTCTTTCCTGAAGATAAACTATCCAGCAGAGCAAATCTTTGTTCCTTATGAGCTCATCTGCTCGTGCAGTCTGCGCCACACCTGTAATTATAATTATGGCCTACTGCTTGGGATGCTGTAATTCTTTCTAGTGAAACCAATTGTGAGTTCACCAACAGAGTTAGTTAGCAAAGACAGAATGCCTGGATCAATCGAATCAGCTTCATTAGTCCCTTTCATCGGTTATTCTGGCTGCGTTTAGCCTCCTATTAAGATTCAGGTGATTAATATTTTTCAGTAATATAGAGACATCCTTGTGTTTTCAATGGAACTGTGATATTAATCAACTGTAAGTGGGACAATCTGGACAAACATGACGAGACGAGGCTTTCCGGAAAAAAAAAAACCAGCTGATACTGAGAAATGAATTAGTGATATTGCACCTCAGGTATTACATTGATGAAAGAAAGAGAATTCACATAGAATGGTGTTGGTAAATCATTACATGTAAACTGTTTAGACCGTATCTTTCTTCTGAGATGGGTGTACGTTTCAACACTAACAGACTCGGTGTGCAGACAAACTATTTCTGCAGGATGAATAGTCCACCATTAAGTAGGAGTGGCCTGGTGGTTTTATGAATTCATTGTCCTTTAGATGAAAAAATTTAACACAGAACTTTTTTGTTTCAGTTATACTGAGACTTAGGGACATGCAGGCCTTGTTCTAAAGTAACAGAGTTCCCTTTTTTTTTCTTCTGAAGAGGCATTGTTTCTCTTTGGTATATAGTGTTTTTTCCTAGATACTTGATAAGAAAAGGAATTTGTGATTATGAGTGTGTGCGCCGTTTGCAGTTATAACCTTTATCCCACCCGGCTTTAAAATAGGAGGAGTGGGTTTTTTAAACCATGTAATGCAGATAAGACTTTTTTTCTTCTGCAAGGTTTCATTTCTAAAATCTCAGCCCAAATATTACAGCCTTCAATTGGTCTATTGTATTTCAGACAGACAAAGGATTTAGTCAACTGCAGTGGCATTTCAGCTTTTTTAATCCTGTTGCAAATTACTGGCTGTACCATGGGACTTTTCTCTGGTGTATCAAATGAAATTCAACTTGAGAAAATAGAAGAAACAAAATGGAAACAAATAAGAATGGTCTATAACAGTGATGGTGAATTTATCAGTAGGCCCATATTCATCTCATGAAAAGTGCCTTTGAATACAATGAATGTGTTTCACCAAATATATACTCATGAAAGAAAAACTGCTTTTTACTAAGGAAGAATCCCAGAATTTTACAATTAGCAATGAATATTGCCTCAAGCAGTGGTTTTCAAAGTGTGGTCTTTGGATGAGTACCATTAACATCACTTAGGAACTTGTTAGAAATGCAATTTTCAAGTCATGCTCAAGACCTACTCATTCACAAACTCTGGGGCTGGGGCCCCATAGTGTGTATTTTAACAAGCCCTTTAGATGATTCTATTGCCCACAGGCTTAGATCAGTGCAATAGCTTCCTATCAAACATGCTCAAGGGATTGCTTCCCACAAATTATTCTCTACACTGTCTCCAGAAGGTTCTTTAAAAATATCCCTGTAATCATGTCAGCCCCTTCCTTAAAGCTTTTTCCTAGTTCCCCACTGCTGTTAGGTCAGGATATTCATGTTCAAGGTTTTTCACCCACTGGTCCCTAATTAGTTCTGCAGTTCATCTGTCCCCGCTTCCCTTGATCCACTGCACCGTCACCCTTACGTGCCAGCCCACATGCACACACAAATCACACATTCACAACTTGCACACCCACAAAGCTCCAGCCTTTCTGAATTCCTTACAGTTCTGCATGACACTACTGTCTTCTCATTCCTGAGCTCTGTACATTGTTCCTCCTGAAATACCCTTATCCCTTCTTTCCCACCTGTTCCTTCCCACCTCTCTTTATCTAGAGGACTGGTTCTTAATCTTCCAGGATTTGTGTTGGTTCTCACTCATCTCCTCTAGAGTGCTTTGCTTGAACATTCCCACCTGCCCATGCCTAGGCTACATTTCTTTCCTAGTTTTGCCACAGAGCATTCTGTATGTTTCCATCCCTGCACTTGCCACTTAGAATTACAGACTTAGAATCACTTGTCTTTTTTCCCCCTGGCTAAACTATATGCTTCTGGATGGCAATGACTATTTCTTAAGGTCTTGATATCCCAACATCTAGCACAGGGTTTGGCTCATAATAAGCATTTAATAAATTCATGTTGATTGAGTGAATGAATGAGTACCTTGGTATAGCAGATGAACAGAATTGGGTCCAGAGAGGAAGAGTGGCCTGACCAATCTATTCTGTGGGGATTAACACCCTCATCCACTATTGCTCAATCCAGTGTTTTTACCATTAAAACATACTGTTTTCGGGCTGAAGGAAAAAGTTCAGAAGTGAAAAGTTCAACTTTAACGTAGTGGTGCTTTTTTGCCCCCCAGCTTTATTGAAGTATAATTGAAAAATAAAATGTAAGATAGTTAAGTGTATATTGTGGTGATTCAATACAATGTACATTATGAAAAGATTCCCCATCTCATGAACACATCTATCACCTCACATATTTATCCTTTTCTGTGTGTCAGAACATTTAAGTTTTTAGCAAATTTCAATTATACAATGCCGTCTTATCAACTACAGTCACTATGTTTCATATTAGATCCTCAGAACTTACACATTTTATAGCTGAAAGTTTCTATTCTTTTACCAACCTCTCCTTATTTTCCCCACCCCCTGCCTTCACTCCCCTCAGACCCAGGCAACCAGTTTTTACTCTCTGTTGCCATGAGTTTGACTTTTTAGAAATTCCACAAGTTAGTGATACCATGCAGTATTTGTCCATTTGTGGCTGGCTTACTTCGCTTACCATAATGCCCTCACAATGGCACTATAATGCAAGTCGTTTGTTAAGACCAAACATTTGGGGATTTAAAAATTCCCTCTCTCTTTTTCCTCTGCTAAGATTAAACACACTATTACCGTCATAGATTTAAAACACCCATAGGATTTTTTTTCGGTGTGTAAGTGCTATGCATAGGTTTGAGTGTGAGAGGATATGGCAGAATTTTCCAATTCAGATTCGAACACTTCCTGCTTATTGAATCATGCTCAGCTCATAATCTTACTCTGCACTCTTTAGAATGATCTAAGCATTAAGCCTCTCTTGAATTCAATGGGAGCACTATGCCTAGTCAGGCTGCGTGAACCAGAGTGAGAAAAAGGACAGTCTTACAATGAAGAACGGAGTTTTCCTTTGTCCTTAGTTGATGACGTCAGAGATGTTATTAAAAGGAGGGATTCAGTAAACTAAGCCTGTAAGTATGGATCTCAATTGGCCCTTTTAGACAGAGGCCCTTGTTAGAGATGACACTGCTTCTTTGATTCTCCAATGACTTCTTTTTTTTTTTTTTTAAGATTTTTATTTATTTATTCGACAGAGCCAGCGAGAGAGGGAACACAAGCAGGGGGAGTGGGAGAGGAAGAAGCAGGCTCATAGCAGAGAAGCCTGATGTGGGGCTCGATCCCATAACGCCGGGATCACGCCCTGAGCCGAAGGCAGATGCTTAACTGCTGTGCCACCCAGGCGCCCCCTCCAATGACTTCTAAAAGACAGTGCACACTCTGCTTGAGAAGGGTCAGAAAATCACTGGTTTTATTAAGATGTTAATGTGTCAGTAAACATGGGCACTGAGTAATTAAAAAGAATCCGAAACCCTTTCTAACAATGAACAGATGGCCAATTTGATTACAAAATTGTCAAACATTTGTTAACTATAGATCTTGATGCTGTACTAGGGCCAAGACAGAAATCAGTCAAATACATACTCTTTATGGAGTCTGCATTTCTATATACAGAAATCTGGCTCCATAACTTACCAGCTGGGAAATGTTACTTCGCTTCTCTAAGCCTCAATTTCCTGGTCTGTAGAATGGAGGTCTGTAAATGTCTATATCTTACTTAGGGTCTGAAGATTGGATGAAATCATCTCTGTGAAGAGGGAAACATAGAACCTAGCTTGTTGGGTTCAGCAAATATTACCTATTAAAGTCCAGACTCAGTGCACCAAATTTATCATTGGGGGATATATTGTGGGAGAACTTGATGGTTCCTATTCCACTGTATGGCCCTCAAGTAGTTAAAAATGTGGCTATCACACACGCATATACACACACCCTCACCTGTCCTTATTAAAACTCCAGTGGAAGCTCAGATCAAGAGACTGTCAGGATGGGGGCCGTAGTTCTCTTCCTCATCCCAGAAGTTCTGGGACACATTTGTGTGACAAATACATCTGAACACACCTAAAATGGGACAAAATTACTACTAAGCAACATATACTCAGCACGTGAGAGAAATACGACTGAAGATATTTGAGTTTTTTCTCTCCTTTCACCCACAGCCATAAAAAATGTAGCTTGGTCCTCCATCTCCCCACTTCCCTGATTTTTGACATCCTGCACCTTTCTCTGCCACACACCTGCCCCTGCATGCCGCCCTCGCCAGATCTGTGTTCCTGCTCTTCCTCCACCCCGCCATTCCATGTCCCTCCTTCCCCTCTCCTTCTCAGACTTTACCTTCCATTTCCCTCCCATTCCATTCTCTCCACCCCCTTCTCACTAGTGAGATCTATAATGTTTTGAAGAAAGCTAAGTTATATGTACTTCGTGTTTTGCATGCATTGAACTGATTTGACTGATTAAATTGTCACTGGTATGACACAGAACCAAAGAGGAGCCAAAGAGGGGTGAACTCAACTCTCGGTGGAGTAGGGGACTTTCAGGGGGACTGGTTAGAACAAAAATATGAACTTAAAGGTGAGATTGTTGAAGTCTCTGAAATAATGAAGGACAACAACAGATTGAACTAGGCTTGTTCGTTCTATCCTAGAATTTGAGAATTAATGAGTCTCCCTTGGTGCCTGAAGGGTATAATCTTAATAAAACTAAAAGAGGCATAACATTGTAAACTTCTTTTTTTTTTTTAAGATTTTATTTTTTATTTATTTATTCGACAGGGATAGAGACAGCCAGCGAGAGAGGGAACACAAGCAGGGGGAGTGGGAGAGGAAGAAGCAGGCTCATAGCGGAGGAGTCTGATGTGGGGCTCGATCCCACAACGCCAGGATCACGCCCTGAGCCGAAGGCAGACGCCCAACCGCTGTGCCACCCAGGTGCCCCATAACATTGTAAACTTCTGCAGCAAATTCCCCTGCAAGGTTTTACAGATGGGAAATGAAAATCATTGAAGAAGGGACTGGATACTATGACTGGTAGATCATATTAAATTAACCTTCTTTGACCAACCTCCATGCTGTTCTCAGGGTCAAATTATAAATTACTTTTTCTTCAGAGCCCTCTTATCAGCCCTGAGAACACAGGGAACCTTGTTTTTCATTTCCTGCATCTCTCTGGAAATGTAAACTATTGTGAGTCCAGAGTTACGGAGTGAAAATGTGACTTCAGATTTTAAGAGTGAAAGGAGAGGGCATCAAGGCTGAGGTGTGTAATTGAAGTTATTGTCATTATTACTCTGTAGAAGTCCTCTAATGGGTCTCATCTTCCAGAACACTGCGTGCTTCACCTTCTGCCTCTGAGAGTCATGGCTGCTGGGTTGTTTGGCTACATTCTCTTAAGAAAGGTGTCCATTCTGTAATGTAGGGATGACTGCAAAATGACATGTACACCAATGTAATAAATCCAAGGCATGACCCCTAATTTGCCAGCACTCATAGGTGACAGCAGTTTCGTAGTTGGCATACCCGACAGGTAAATATATCTTCACATGTGGCCTCTGATGACTTTTTTCTCTTATGTACATGTGCATTCAACACCCAGGCCAGGGGAGGAACTCACGGTGCCTTGTATTTTTTGATCATTAATTTTAAAATCAGCATATACAGGCTTCAATACAGGCTTAAAGAAAAACACTAGAGTCAGTATTTAGGAAGTTAGGCGAGGTCCTGGTTTTTTGTTTCTATGTCCTTCCCATACTCTACTAGGCTAGACAAAAATGTTTGAGGATACACAGAAAAGCTGAATTAGGAATTTAGCAGATTACTAGTGTTAGTTGCTATTTTAAATGATATTTATGTTTATTAGATTTCAGAAATTTGCATTTATTAATTGTGATTGCCCCCTTTTGAAATGATCAAATTTGACATGTATGTTTTAGCCACAAGTGTCTTGAATTTCTGGCTCCTCCTCCCCTCACTCCCAGAATGAACTGACTATAGCTTTTTGGGTTTTTTTGTTAGGGGGAGGTTGATTTGATAGTGCAGAACAAAAAGACTATCAGGAATGTTAAAAGCTCCTTTACAAACCCTGCATAAAATGGATATGCTAAGGCACTTTAAGCTCTCTTGGATTTATTTAGTAGCTTCTCTCCTAAGAACTAGAATACAGTTGTGACTGTTTATTTGAAAGAAAGAAGATTATGAGTTACATAAATAGGAGTCACAGACTTAGATGTGTTGTTTTCCTTATATATATTTAATTGAGACTACTGTAAAATCCGTTTGTAAAAGGTTAAAATAAAATTTGCAAAGTGTAACAAGAAAAACAGGATTTATAACTTGTGCCCAGGGAAAAAAGACTGATCTCCCTCTCAGGAAAAAGCAACCCCTTCAAACGAAACATGAGCCATGCTGTGGTCAACAGATTAGGCCTATATTTAGAAAGGAGGCAAAGCAAGATAAAGAGCTCGGATGGCAACACCCCATTTTTGCCTCCACACATTTTCCTGCCTGGGAAGCCTATGCAAAGGATCAGGCCACCCAGAGATACATTAAGGTGTCGGAGGGTTCCAGTAACCTGCTTTATAGACTTAGCAACTGAGCTCAGCATTTAAATTCAGTCATGGTGTACAGCGCACCTCTGGAGCTGGCTTGCAAGTTTGATCAAGACCTTTGAGTCAAAGTAGAGAGGTAGGAAAAGACAGGTATCTTAGAAGGAGCTGTCATCTTGATAGATATTCCAAAAGTTTGATTAGAGCCTAAATTCTAAATTCGAACATTTGTTTCCCAAATGCCTGAGGCAGTGGCATCAAAAAGCCTCCTCAGAGAAAAGGTGAGGTTCATTGTTCACACAACTACTCAACATCCAGCATACTAAGGTTCTTAAAAGATTTCACCTTAGGGGCATCAGTGTGGCTCAGTCGGTTAAGCGTCTGACTCTTGATTTCAGCTCAGGGTTGTGAGATCAAGCCCAATGTTGGGCTCCACACTGAGCTTGAAGCCTGCGTAGGAATCTCTCCCTCTCCCTCTGCCCCTCCTCTTGTTCACACACACTCTCTCTTACAAACAAACAAACAAAAACCCAGAGAGATTTCACCTTAAAGTCCGTGGGACGTAGAAGCCATTTTAGCGGCAATAGAAAAAAGCCAAAGCTAGCATTATGCCTGAGGTCCCACAGCCCAGTCCAGGGATTGTGCTCTCTCTTCAGATTCTTCTCTCCAAAGTATTACAGTTGTCGATTTCAGTTGCCTCTACATCTCCTTCTCAGCAATGATGTCTTCACCTGCTACCTGCCCCGGGTATATCTGGGGTGCCCCATTTCTTTCTCCTTCAAGACTGTTCTCCGTGTCAGTGCTACCCTAAGGAGAAGTGGAACAAGTTTCTAAGCAGTGAAAGAACTCAGTCTTACCAGTTCTGTTACATGTATTCTTCTCTGGTTTCCAAAAGGACAAGTGATGCCAATGAATTATACCAAAAGCTAAAGCCAAGCCAAACCGAAGCCAATACACTGATATGCTGATTATTAATAAGTTTGATATGAGAAGTCTAGGCCTGATGCCTCTTTTTTCTGACAACATGCTCTAGTGGGAACCTCTTGGAGGAACTTTTTGGTGGTTCTATCTTAACCCAAAGAAATGTTTCGAAGGCTGAAAATTCTAGGCCCTCTTCCTCAGGTAATAAAGGAGGTATTTCAGAGCAGGTGGGTCCTGTGTCAGCTTCCGTATGTAAACATTTAGGTAACACCTTTTCCACCCGTAATTCGTTCCATTGTCTGGTATTTTACAAAACCTTGGGTGGGGGGGGAATCTCTAAACAAAGATTTGATAAAGATACAAAGTGACTGATCTGTCAAGGTTGAGACTAAAAGGTACCTCTAAAGTTTCAAAGACTTATGATCCCTGGTCAATTTCTGGAGCTAGCCTAGGCAGTAAGTTTTATGTTCCTCTTATCTTTGCAGAGTTGTACAAGAAACAAATGCCTATCACTGCACCAAAGCAGCTACCGAGGCTTTGAGGGCTGTTTCATTCCTATCATTTCAATAGGTGCATTTGAAACTCAGTGGCCTGCCAAGATTGAGAACAATTAGTTCTCAGATATTTTTATCTGATGTAACACATCATTAAAGAGAACGTATTCTATCATTTATCTTTGCTTTGGTATCAATTCCTTCTCAACCCCAACCCCCAAAGAGAAATGAGGTTGAGTGTTTAATAGTAGTCCTGAACTTAAGAACATAATATTTGAGGTTCTTTACATGCTATGAAGCATGGTCTTTGAGAATTCTCCACCCAAGTATGAAACAAACTTTCTGAACAAGACGGACCTTGACCCTGCATGGTTTTTCACAGTGCTTCCATTGATAACCTAAGATGCCAACCACCAAAGTGAATGTGGTGGTGATGTCATTGCTGATACAGTTCCACCAAATCACACACTTTAGTGAAGCAAGGAAAATCAGAGTTGCAACATCCTGGTGGAATAATTCATTGCAGCAGTAATAAGGAGACCAAAGAAGGCATGTAGATGCCAGCCTCTGATCAGGAAGAAACAGAGAAAAATTATACAAACTCCACTAGTTGCCTGGCAAGACAAGCAAAAACTAGCTGCATCTTTTGTGGTAAGGAGTACAGTTTTTATACTCCTTATAAGGCAGAAATGCTAAGAATGAAGCTCCAAAGTCTACTTTGTAACTTGGCAGGAAAAAGAAAGCTATTATATCATACTCATTCTATAATGCACAAGATATACATTTGAGACATTCTCAATTTATCAGCAGTAAGGTATAAGACAGCCCACATAACTCACAAAAGTTTCCCTAATTAAGGAACAGGCCTTCCATCCCATACATCTACCTGAGATAAGTTTCAGAGTCTCAGACAGGTAGGGAGATTGCCAGAAGCACATATTTCTGAATTCAAGACTTTCTTCTTATTTTAACTGTTAGATTTCTGAGCACAGGGTGGGGCAATCTATGGTAATTTAATCAGAAGTTGGTAGAAAATACTAAACGCAACTGCGTTTACAATGGCAACTGCAGAGGTGCCAGTGAGACCAGCACAGAAACAGGGCAACTCCCAAGAGCACTAACTACCTAGGACCCCAGGCTTCAGGACACCTCTTCTTAACTTGGCAATGGAATATTAATTGGATGTCCACAGTACCATGATAAAGAATACCTAGTCCTTGCTGTCAAGTTGCTAATTTATAGCTGGGGAGATACAGAAGTTGACAGGTATTTACAGCAGAGACTGGAGCAATGACTAAAATGGGACCATAGGGCACAAAGGATGGGCACCTCCCTTAGGAATGACTTCCTGAATAAGATGAGGCTGAAACCAGAGTTGGACTATGTGTTTAAATTAGGTGAAGGAGGAAGAGGGCAGGACATTCCAGGCAGAGGTGGAGTAGTCTGTAGAAGGCACAGATGCAGAAAAGACTTTGCACCTTTGGGGGAAATGAAAGCAGTTCAGAACAGCAGAATGTAGGGGGCATCAGGAGAGTGCAAGAGAGGTAAGGCTAGAGATGTAGGCACGGATCAGTCCATGAAATCTTTTCCCATCTTCTTTTGCTTCCATATAGATTTGGTTGGCCTTAAAAGAACTGCATGTCTTCAAAATCAAACTTTTGTTTGGTATGTGAGTAGTTTACTTCCTTTTAACATAAAAATAAAAACAACAAAGTTAAAGAACTGATTATAAATTTTCATAAAGATCTCACCATTTCTCTATAATTCGCTTATTTTTCAATAATTCAATACCGAAAACCCAAAAACAATAACAAAAAATGGCAGAGCTTTAATCATGGGCAGTCATTTGGTCCTATGAGCAGGTATGATTGAAGTTGAGTTAGGAAGGCTCCTTGTTCAGAAATAGGCCACATCCTTCCTAACCTCCAATTAATATAGAACCTGAAATTGTCACTAGAGAGTTATGCTTTTCATTCTTCTAAAAGGGATTAAAACCGTGTGCCGGGTAAACCCTTTGAAAAACTTTTGGCAATATATAACAATGCTGATCATATATATAACTTACAACCCAGTTATTCCAATCCTAAGTATATACTTACAGAAATGAGTATATGTGTTTACTATAGGAAATGCACGTAAATACTCATAGGAACACTATAAGCAATAGCTGCAAACTGGAAACTACTTAAATGCTCATCAACAGTAAAATGGATATATAAAATGTGGTATCTTCACATGAAGAAATACTGTATAGTTATGAGGAATGAACTACAATTTCAAGCAACAATTTGGAAGAATCTTACCATTACATTTTTGAGCAAAAAAAAAAAAAAAAAGAAAAAGAAAAAGATTATAAAGAATACATACAATATGATTTCATTTTTGTAACTTTCAAACTAGCAAATATAATGTGTGATATTAGAAATGAGAATAGTGGAATCCTTTCACAATATATACATGTATCAAATAAAAAAAGAAATAAGGGTATTGATTACTCTTGGGGTGAGTAGTGTTTAGGAGAGGGTATGAGGTTGGGGGGGGTGGGCTTCTGGGGTGCTTAGTAAATGGCCTGTTTCTTGATCTGGGTGTTGACTACACAGATGTGGTCACTTTGTAAAAGTTTTTTGAGCTGTGTACTTATGTTTTTGCACTCTCCATATGTAATATGGAAAAAAAAACTTTTAAAAAATGCTTGTTTTGTACTTATATACCAGCAAGAGTTAGAAAATGATTTCTTTTTTTAAAAAAAATACCATTTATACCTTTTACCATATACAAAAATTAACACAAAATGGATCAAAGATATAAACATTAGAACTAAAAAAATAAAACTCTTAGAAGAAAACAGGAGAAAATTTTTATGGCATTGGATTTATTATACCAAATAATATGGCTTGGCTATGACACCAAAAGCATAGGCAACAAAAGAAAAAATAGATAAATTAGACTTCATCAAATTAGAAACTTTTGTGCATCAAAGGACACTATCACAAGAGTAAAAAGACCATCCACAGAATGGGCAAAATATTTGTAAATCATTTATCCAATAAGGGATTAATATATAAAATATATAAAGAACTAATAGTTCAATAACCAAAAAAATCAACCCAATTTTTAAAAAATGGGCAAAAGATTTGAATATCCACTTCTCCAAACAACATATACTAATAAGCAATAAGCCCATAAAGAAGATACTCACCATCACTAGTTATTAGGGAAATGCAAAGCAAAACCACAGTGAAATACCTCTTCACATCCATTTGGAAGGCAATTGTCAAACACCACCAACAACGAAAATGTAAAATAATGAGTGTTGATGAGAATGTGGAGAAATTGGAACCCTCTTGTATTGTCAATAGTAATGTAAAATAGTTGAGCTGCTGTAGGAAATAGTTTGGTGGTTCCCCAGAAAGTTAAACATAGAATGACCATATCACTCAGCAGTTCTACTCCTAGGTATATATCCAAGAGAACTGAAAGCAAGGACTGAGATTCATGAACCAATGTTCATAGCAGCATTATTTACAATGGCCAAAAGATGGAAATAGCCCAAATGCCCATCAACAGATGAATGGATCAAAAAAATGTAGTATATACATACAATGTCTTATTATTGGTTAGTCAAGAACAGGCAAAGCTCAGTGCCAGAGACACTCACAGACAGAAGACTCAAGGTAAACATTAAGATACCTTATAAAGCCATAGACATTGAGACAATGTAGTATCCACGCAAGAATGGACAAATGGGCTAACAGCTAATGACCTATCGTTGGTATAATGGGTATCAACAGAGCTCACTCCCTTACCTCACCTCCTTTAGGTTTCTGTTCAAATGCTTTCTTAGTAGTGAGGACTCTTACATAAAATGGCAATGTCTTCTCTCCCCATCCAACCACTCTTCTGATTTCCCTTTTCTTTTTCAGTAGAGTGTTATCCATTGCAACTTGGAACATTTTGGCATACTATATATTTCACCCTGTATCTCTTTATCATCTGTCTCCCCACGATAATATAAACTACACAAGGCAGGGATTTCTTATTGCTGTTCACTGCTGTGTCCCCAGAGTACAGAACACTATCTGTTATATGATAAGTAGTGAATATATTTTTTTAATGTAAATGGATGCTTAGAATGCTTAGAGCTTAGAATACTCAGAAACAGACTGACACATATAAGGACATCTCACATATGACCAAGTTGGCAATACAGATGAGTGGGGAAAAGATTCTATAAGTTTTATTGCCTTCACCCAGCTTCTCTTATTCCGAAATTGCCCTAGGATTGAAAGAGCTGAATTCCTACAAATCAGATTTCTTTTGGTTTCTCACCCTGTATATTTTCCCTATAATATCAAAAAGATGCAAACCTGTAAAACAAAGTAGAACGATTAGTTAGAGATCTCCATAGAGATTTAAAAATGGATACCTTCCTTTCATCATACTTAAAAATCAATTCCAAATGGATTAGGGACTTAGAAGTGAAAGTGAAAACTTTAGAATTAAAAAAAAAAGAATTTGTTTTAAAATTCTAAGGAATTTAAACAATTTTCTTAAATTTAAAATTTAAGAAATTTAAAATTTTCTTAAGGAAAAATTTCCTAAAGATGATAGGAAAAATACAAATTATAAAGTATCTGATTAATAATTTTGTCTACATTAAAATTAACAGCATCTATTCATAATGTATTCCATTTAATAAAGGAAGAATACAAGTCACAAACTGGCAGAAAATATTTATAAATACATAACCTACAGAGGAATAAAATCTAGAATGTTTAAAGAAAATCTATAATCAATAGAAAAAGATGAATAATGCAATAGGAAAGTGGGCAAAAAATGGGTAACTTTGTCAGAAATCAAGGACATGCAAATTAAAACCACGAGGAAATACCATTTTTTAACTTTTCGGCTAAATTTTTTGGAAGTTGGAAAATATCATGCCTTGACAATGTTGGAGCAGCAGAGCTCTTACCCATTGCTTGTGGGTGGGTAATTGCTACTGCTTTGGAAAAAATACCTTCTGACCCAGCAATTTCATTCTTAGGTATACAACCTAGAAAAACTGTTGCACGTGTACATCTGGAAACATGTATAAGAATGCTCTATGGAAGTTTTGTCCACAACAACAAAATGTTGAAAGCAACTTAAATATGCATTAATCATAGAGTGGAAAATGAATTTTACTGGAGTTATACAATGGAAAATTATACCACAATGCAAGGGGAAGACGCACACTTCATGTGTCAGCATGGATGAACCTAGAAACATAATGCCTAGTGAAGGAAGAAAACCATGGAAGAGAACACATGAATCCATTTATCTAATGTTCAAATCCAGGCTAACTTAAGCAGTAATTTCTCTAGAAATGCGGCAATGTGAACAAGAAAAGCAAAGAATTGTTAAAGGAAAAGGAGTGAATAAACATAACAGTATAATTGCTACCCCTGGCTGAGGGAAGCAATATAGCTATGAAGACAAGGATTGATCTTTTTGTTTTGTTTTGTTTGGGAATTTGAAAAAATTCTTGAATTCTCTTCCCCGGCAACATTTCTCTCCATAAAATAACAAAACAAAACAAAAACATGTTTTAATTTCTAACATTTTTTTAGGTTTTTGTGAGATACCTTTCACAAGGTAGGGTGCTCCAAACTCTTCCAAATGAAATTTTCCAAACACGGTAGGTGATATTCCTCCTTTCCTATGGCAGGACTCAATGAACTCACAGTCTTTGTGACTTTGCTTTCCTTCAAAATGGTAATTGTGTAAGAGTTGCTTGTGAAGGAAATTGATGTGCTCATGTCTGGCTAGCAGGAAATTAAGCAGATAAGTGATCAGACCATTACACACAAGCTTTCAAGGACCGGCAGCTGGACACCTGTCTCTGTGTGTCATGATCTTCCATTTTGCCGCACAGATTCTGCATGTTGTCTTTCTGCCATTTTCATAGCATCTTCGTATATTGTTTTAATTATTTTTAAATATTTAAATTATTTTAATTATTAAAAACACCTTAACAAACAAGGAAAGAAATGTGGGACTTGTACATTTTATTGGCTAGAAGGTGCTAAACAACTAGAGCAAAGAATTTCCCAATAACTGCAGCCACAACCGAAAACACTTCTTAGAAATTTTATCAGGGTCAATAAATCTGTAACTACAGGAC
Source organism: Ursus maritimus (assembly GCF_017311325.1). NCBI lineage: Eukaryota > Metazoa > Chordata > Mammalia > Carnivora > Ursidae > Ursus > Ursus maritimus. Next base: position 50,223,243 of record NW_024423343.1, read on the forward strand.
ACATTTTTAGCCGTTAATTCTTATAGAAGGATGAATTGTCTCCTTTTCTGTATTTGAAAAGGGAAAAATTTCACTGCATAAGAGCATTAGAGTCATCACTGAAGCTCCGTAAAACCGAGGGAGCACGATTTTCATATCTTTAAGTCATATAGAACTTCACTGGAAATTTATCTTGAGATGGACATGAATGCAAACATAAATCACTATTACATTCTGTTATGTTACCGCTCAGATACCAAAAAAAAAAAAAATCTATCTCAGTACGCATTTATTGTGTATAGGTTTGGGGGATTAAAGTTACTCTTTCGAGTATACAAAAGGGGATGTTTAAGAGGTCTTTAGGAAGCTGTAAAATGGGATCAACTCCGCAAGCTTGTATGCAGTTTCCCTTTGCTACAGTCTAGCTGTGAGATATTTGATAAGTAATTTTACTTTTCTGGGTCTCAGTTTTTTCATCTAGAGTCTATCTTATGGTTGCTTCCATTCTAATATGCTACGCTGAATTCTGTATTTTGTCCTTACTCTTAACAAAAAGACGTGTTATTTAGGGAGATAACACAAGTATTTGGGGGAGGAATTGTAGGACTGTGAATCGTTAGTGTCCGCCCTGGCAATCCTGACTTTCTAGAATGCCTAACGTCCAGCATCTCATGTAGAGTAGGTCCTCCACAGCTGTTCTAAATAAATAAGTGAATGAAGAATGAATGAATGAGTGGATAGCTTAAGCTCAGGAAAGCTATCGAAACTTGTCATTTAAAACTTTGTGATTTTTCCTTCATTAAAATATTGTAGCAAATTCTATTGTATGAATTTTAAATTATCTGATTCTCCTTGGGGAATTTTTTTTTAACTTCTTCCCTATCCAAACCTTCTTAGTCTACTTACAGACTAACATTTAAAGACCTGGCATTTAGAAACTGATTAGAGAGCACGTATTTACTTTTTACATTAGCATTTTATTGGCCAATTGACATGCCTTCAACCCACTCACTTAACAATCTTGGGCATGTTAATTCTCCATCTTGAATCTCTGGCTCTTTGAAAAATGGGAATAACAACATTGACCTGTTTTGAGGAGGAAACAGCTAACATCACCAGTGAGCCTGTGGAAGGCTAATCTTTAATATTAATCAGGAGAGATATTTACTTGGTTGCTTCCTTTGGGGAAAACTTCTGGAAATGAAACACTAACCATTAAGAAATACGGGTTTTTTCCTTCCATGTTGCCAAAGTTTGTTTGTTGTGGGTAGTTGTTGCTTGCTGTGGGGTTTTTTTTTTTTTCCTTCTCTAATTTTGTTGTTGTTGTTGTTGTTGTGGAAGATTATTATCCTTGTGGGGTATCTGCAAGGTAGTGTACCCTTCAGTGTCAAGATTTTGTTCATGATTCATCAAAGGAAATAACGAGGAGGTGAGAAAATTTAAGGTCCAGTGGCAGGTTCTTTGTGGAAACATATTTAGCACTGAATCTTTTTCTTTTTCTTTTTCCTTTTTCTTTTTCTTTTCCTTTTTCTTTTTTTCTCTTGTCAGTAGACACAGAATATTTCTGGACAGTTACTGTGAAATATTAGATTAGACACTTTTTAAAGGCATCATTATAAAGCTAGGAAAATATTATATTGAAAAAGATCTAATTATTATAAATATCATATCTAGTTTTCATAAAAATGAGTCATAAAACCAGCACGTTTCCCCTTCCCTGCAGGTTTTACTGACCATGGTAATTAATCTTAACATCTGTTAAGGTCATTTGTCTTGTGAAATAATAAATTATCAAATAGCAGGGCCATAAAAGAGTGATGATTGTCTGTACGCGGTGCACCATATGGCCCAATTCAGTACCAATAGAGGGAACGCCACGTGCTTGGTAAACAATAGGCATAATATGACCTGTGTTAACAAGAGTGGGTTTCTAACAAGCAGTGGAAGTACAGAGTCATATAATGATAAATTTTGGCCTCACAAAAATGAAGCTAATATCATTAGCCATTTATTGCAAAGGAACTTAAATCTTTTCAAATTAAACTCATGATGGATTTTAATCACTTGGTTAATGTTGGTAAATGATTATGCCTCCAGCCATTACGATAATGATCATTATTAGCTAGAGTCTGTTTTTACAATGTTTCTAATGTTTAAAATTAATCTAGAAGTCAAGAGCCATTAAATCATTTCACCTGAAGCTGAATTTAAAAGATGCACATATTTAAATCTGTAATTTAAAAACAAAGCTAAGGGAATGGAAAAATACACAAGAAAAGCTATTAGCTACAGCGCCACCATGTGACCAACCTCAAAATTCCGTGCAGAAGCAAAAGAGCAAATATACCAAGAAAAATAGGTTTGTACAGAAAAGAGACCACAGTAAGAACTTCAGATGGATGCTGGTTATTGACCTACAGTAGGCCTCAAAACTCTAAGTCAACTTCTATCTCTGTAGAATTATAAGCTTCAAGCTCCTGGGAAACCTCAGGAGTCAGCAGTGAGTTGCTAGAGAGTCTGCAATTTGCAGAATTTGAGTCACAGATAGAGATTAGCCCTTTAAACAGGAGCTTCGTCTCCAAATGTCAGAGAAGAATGTGTGTTTGAGTGCTGTGAAAGAGTTGACTATTACACACCACATGGGGTCCTCTTCAAGCAAAAGAATAAAATGTGAACAAAAGGGAAAATTATAGTACAAAACTTTTGAATCATAATCATATCTCCTGTAATCTGAGAAGTCTGTTATCTTCTCTAGGTGTCAGGTTTCACATCTATAAGATGTGGGAATGAGACTAGATGATTTCTAAGTCACTTACCAGGCAAGAAATCCTATGGCAAGAATCACTTCAAGGCATGTGGCTCAACAAATGTTATGCAAAATTATGCACATAAATTCTTGTACAGGATGAAATTATTCTCTAATAGTCTAATAACATATAAATTGAAGTAAAACACTAAGAGATGTTAAAGAAGAAAAATCAGGAGGAAATAGAAACATTTTATAAATCCAGAAAAAATTAATTCAGAAATTTCCATTGCCTTCAGAAAGAATTCTTGTCAGCAATGTTTAAAACATTTATTTATGCATCGATTTATCAAGTGTATCTTGATTTCTAGCAATGTGCCAGGCATGGTGCTAAGTTCTAGCAATAGTAACACAGCATGGAAACTCTTCTCCCAGATAGGAAGGTATCATTGATAGAAGGAATTCAAAACTAATTACCTAAGACTAAAGAAGGTATGGCTTGAAAAAGAATGAAAAATTAGATTGGTGTCCAAGGAATAAGTAGATTCTTTTCAGTCTATAGACTAAAGTATCTGATCCCACCCTTATGAGCTATCCCTGGAAATGCTGTTTTAATTCTTAAGCCAAGGACCTTGAAAACCAACCAACCAAACAACCATCCAACCAACGAACAAACAAAAGTGACTAAGGGAATGACGAGTTTTGGTGACTAATGGAAGCAACTTAAGAGGAACTAAATATAAACCATCTGACTATATAGACTGACTAAACCGAGTCTAAAAATAGAGAATTAACGAGGGGGGTAGTATTGTTTTCCAGTGCACAAAGTGATAACCATGGGAGTGAACAGTAAGAGGAGTTCGGAAGTGGAAAATTTAGACGGTATCAGGAAAAAAGCTTCCTGTCTAAGAAAATCATTAGCATTAATACCACCACTCAGGGGAAGTGTTAGAAGTTCCACTTGTTGATCTGTCGGGAGCCCACTGACTGGAGCTCTGGAGCACGTGTCTTGTTAGGATCCCAGGAGAACAATGGGCTGGCATGCCTCTGCCTCTCTGCAAACGCTAAAGATAGGAGTAGAAAATCGTGAAGAAGGAGGGGCCAAGGAAAAGCAAGTGTGTGCTTAGGGGAATATGGACATGCATTATGGAGTTTTTCAAAATTGTAAACCACCCATTGAAACCATTTTTCCCCTTCACCTGTTGTTTCTCTTATTGGTTTGAATCAAAGGGGTAAACAGGCCCATATTCTATTTCCCTGAGGAGAGAACTGGGTCACAGTCCTTAATGCCACTAACTAGACATAACACAGGAAATGTTATTTAAAAGAAGTCAGCACTTGCCATGCATAACAATTCAAATTCCTGGTTGTCTTTCTACTGTCCTGAAAATAAGGAAATCATGTAGAAAAAGTCACCTGGCCAAGGTGAGTTAGTTCAAGAGCACTCAGTCTGGCTGATTTCTTCTGACTTGCCTACACTCTCACGTTCCAGGGAATCAGAGTGTCTCCAGATCTTGTTGGACAGGTGCAAACTCTCAATCAGACCATACTTGCCTCTAATTTGATCATGCCAGAGCAGCACAGACATTAATTATCTTCTATTGCCTTTTTAAAAGGGCAGGAAACAAAAAAGCTCTGTTGTTTCAGCAACTGCCCTTTGGGTTCTGTGATGAGACACCTCTGCTTGGCTTCCATTCCCAGCTTGGGGGTTGGAGCCCAGTTGTGTTTTTCTCATAACTTCTGCCTTGTGGTTTGGACCTTGGCTCTTTTAGCTACTTACGTGACTTCTGACTTTAACCATCTGCCATGTTCCTAGACTGACAACTCACTGGGCTGTTTTTGGTTTCCTGGCATTTTTCCCCCTCCTCTAGACCTAGGCTATGACCCTGATGTTGATTCATAGAACTTCATCCTAATCTTTGCTTTGATTTGGGGGTAATTAAAAAAAATGTTTCAGAATTAATCTGCTCAGTTCTGCTGGGACAGAAACTCTTTCTAGTTTTCAGATGTGTGCTTAAGTACTTGTCCTATAAAAACAAAGCCATTTTTCTTTTGTCTTTCCAAGTATAAAAGAATCATTACAATAACAGCGACAACTCTGCTGAAGTAATAGAATATAGTTAAAATGATCATTTAAGCTAGAAGCTATTAGTTATTATTAGTCACTTTTATTAAGGGGATTTTTTTTCTACTTATGCTTTTTTCTTTTTTTTTACCCAAAGAATTGAGATAGTGAAGTTTTTTTTGTTTGTTTGTTTTAATAGGAGTAGTCAGAAATATAAGTTCTAGAATAATCATATAACTGATATATCCAAATGGTTTATAGTGCATTATGCAACATAGCTTATTATGTGTACTCTATAATTTTCTTGCATAGGTAAATTATTGTTATTTCTTTTAAGTACAGCATTCACATTTTTCCTCCCTCCATAATTTAGAAATTTTGATCAACAGACAGGTAAATAGATGGTCTTTCTTGATGAGTTATAATTAAAGTACCAAACACTTACTTATGTCAGGAAATAGAGTGCCTTAAAATACACCTATGCATATGTCTCAAGTGGACCCATGTGACTTCAGTAGTGGAAAGTACTTATGATAGAAAATTGCAATTCTAAACTATGGTGGAGTACAAATTTTAAACCCTGACACTTGCTAAAACTATGTCACAATTTACAGGGATTCTCTGATTTGCAGAAATATCAATGAACTCCCCCTTTATTCTCAGCTGTTTTCAGAGAGTAAGTTGATAAGAACAGGGTCAGTTAACATGATTGCCTAATCTCTCTGTGGTAATCTGCCTTTATTCTCAGAGTACATGGCTGGGCTATGGAAGATATAATGACTTCTCTACGCATCCACGCTTTCCTACCCATAAATATCTGACATAGGCTTCCGGGCCACACGAGTTTTGGAATTCTATCTAATCCAGCAATTTTGCACTCAATGTAAGCCATAGATCAAGGGTCAATCTAATCATTTAGAACCCTATGGAACCAGAAAGGAGACTTCTCCTCTCTAAATCACCATGCCATGATTTGTTGTTGTTGTAGCTTTGTTTATTCTTACTCCATTGAGTACTAAATAATTACTGAATTCCTGAAGCTTTATAAATCTAGGTATTTGGCAATGTAAGGTTCCCCACTTTGTCAAGAGTGTTATTTCTATTCTTGGTCTTTTGCCTGTCCATATATGATTTAGATTCAGCTTGTCAATTTCCACCAAAACAAAGATGAAATTTTTATTGGAATTCCATTAAATGGATAGATTAATTAAAGTACATTTTGTATCGTTACAATATTAAATCTTCTAGAAAGAAAACTTCTCCATCTAGACCATCATGCTATGTTTTTTTATATATATAAAGCAACAACGAAGTTTTAATTTGTGAATATCAGATCCTAAATCTGAATCTTATCAATTTCAGGAGTTAGGAGGTAATTATATCTAGGTTTGTTACTACTGTCAGGTTAAATCACATGTAATTACCATTTTTATAGATTAAAAGAGTCAAATGTTGATGGCTTCAGAGGTGTAACTACATAAAATCAGAGCATAATAAAAAATTTCATTGAACACAGCTATGTGCTGGACATTTTACTAGACACATATTTTTATTATACTGGAGCTTCACAAACCCCTGCAAGGTAGGTAGTTTATTATTCCTGTTTATAGTGGAGAAAATGATAGTATTTGGCAAACCTGACATTGCCATTAGGTTTTGGTTTAAACCTCTCATTGTGCAGTGCTTTTTTCTTAGATTATTTCAGAGTTGATCTCTCTACTTCTCCCTAACTAGCACATGAATTCTCTCTAAAATATTTCTAAAATTTCGTCAAGTAACCTCTTGTCAGACACCTCAACATGTAACCCTCCATTGAACACTCACGACCTTTAGATATAACGCATTCCAATTTTGTATAACTTTGTTATAAAAGTTTCATTTCTGTTGAATCCAAATCTGCCTCCCTGTAATTTATACTTCCTGTTTCTGCAGAAACAGCTCAGAACAAGTCTAATTGCACATGAAAATATAGTCTTTGAGATGTATGATGGTAACTGTGTTTTGCCCTACTTCAATATCCCTAAATCTTAAAAACATGTCTGTATTACAGAAAGAGTTGATTTTCCAATCATGGTTTGTTTTATTAATAAAAAACATGACAGTGATGTCCCCTTATTACCTGGGGGAATATTTCAGTTACCTGCTTTTCTCAATGGAAGTTATTTTGTAGGAAAACAGTGAGAAAGATATCCAAGCAAGCAAGGGATTGGGCTTGTATACATTTACTTTTTTAAACATTAGCAAAAATGTAAATGTGCCTGCAAGTGAGATATTTCTCAAAGCTGCCAAGTTCGGCATCTTGGAATAGGATATGTGTTTGTCCTGTTTATTGATTAGAATATATGATTCTAGTTGTCGAGGCATCACATAAATGTAAAAGATGAGGTAAGAACAGAAAATACGTAACTTGTATGGTACAGCATGAGCAGCATCATTTTGAAAAGGCTTTTTAAGACTCGTTTCATATTTAGGGCTTATGGTGTACATAGGCCTGGGATGGAGGAAACCATTTAGCTTGAGGCCAAATTATGGCGTAGTTTGATATGAGGGGGCAAGCTGAAAATGGACAATGACAAGGGTGGCCTTAAAAGACAGTGGGGAGGAAGAATTTTCCCAATGGGCAGAACTGAAAGTAGTGCACAGTCCTATCCTTTTAATGTACAAGAGGAAGTGGTCCAAGGTACAGATTGTTAGATTGCTGGGTGGTGGCCAACTGTCAGTGGCTTAGAAGGAAAAGGACTACAAAATTAGAGGCAAGGGGATGTGAGGAGTGGCATGTGAAGGGACATATGAAAGTGGATAAAAGTGTGAAATTTTTGTATTTCAGGTTAATGGGCACCAGAAAATATCTACCATGGAGGAGGCATTGAGTAACCAAGTGAATAAAATGACTTGTCTGCTTGATACTGGAACATCATTTGTCACTGGCCACTCCATAAACCAACACGTAGGCCCATGAGCCAAGGGGTCACCATGGTAGTGATGGAGACTGTACATGAGCCACTAGCATGGACTCCCACTTAACAGGCCAATGTGAAAAAACTAAATAAATATGTAAATAAATGGATAAATAGAAGGCCAGTGTGACTATGGCTTGGCTACATTGGGCTCCTTTTATCCTAGAATGGCCAGTGGTTCATTATCACAGGGGTAGATACCTAGTCCAAGTATAGGTTTGCCTTTTCTGGCTGCACTGCTTTGTGGGGACTTATGGAATGCCTTGATTCACAGGCATGGGTCCTAGACAACATGGCATCGAACGAGGGAAACGACTTCAAAGCAAAAGAAGTACAGGACATGACCATGGGATCTCCTGCTCTTATCATATACCACACGGTCCAGAAGCAGCCAGCCTTAGAGAGAACTGGAACAACCTACTCAAGGTACAGCTCAGAGGCAGTTCTCTGCAAGGATAGGGCTCTATCCTTCAGGATGCAGTGTGTGCACTAATTCACAAACTTCTACATGGTTCTCTGTTCCCAGTAGAAAGAATATATGGATCTTGGAACCAAGGACTAGAAGTGTGATTGGCTTACCATCCCTCCAAGTATTGTACTGGGGGACTTTGTCCTTCCAACAACTATAAACTCTGCAAGGTTAGAGGTAGTGGTCCCCAAAGAGAGAATGCTCTTTTCAGGGGACAAAGAAAGGGATACATTGAACTAAAGTTATAGCTGCTACCAGGGCACTATGGACCAGCAAGCTGGAAGAAAAGTGCCATGGCAGGTCACTGATAGGGTGATTTACCTTGATCAACAGGAGGAGGTAGGGGTGCTTTTAAATAATAGAGTCAGGGAGGAACATGTGTGGAATGCAGGTGATCCATTTGGGCAGTAACTAATACTTCTTGCGCCCTTGTAATGGTTAACAGACATGTGGGCTGAAAAACATATGATTGCCAAAGGCCAGAACATTTAAGGAATAAAGATTTAGGTAACACCACTAGGTAAGACACTTAAACATTACAAGGTGGTAGCTGAGAGTGAGGGGAATTTAGAATGCATGATGAAGGGGTAGGAAAAATGAATACCAGTTACAGCCTTGAGATCAACTGATGAGAAAACCCTGATTTATCCCATTAACTTCCCTGTGTTTCTCCTAATGAAGAGAGGGCCATGGGAACCATAGAGAAACTTTTCCCCAAACCTAAATGGAGAAGTAGATCTGTGCAGTATGAGGGGTGGGCTGTCCTGGCACCCACCTCTTGCTATTGGCAGCATAGTGGATTGCTGGACCCATTTCTTGCTCCTCTGGATCTGTTACTGTGTTAACACTGAAGTCACGCCTCCCACAAGGTGCCCTTGACCAATTCCTGAAGAGAATGAGGTGACTATTCCTAACCTATTCTTACTGGACACAGAATTCCTATGACTAGCCATTTTGGTTTGAAAATTCCCCAAGTCCTCAAATGTGGCTAAAACTTTGCTGGAAATACACTGTAATCTGAGACTCTTTCTACTCAATCCTCCTGCTTTCCTCCATCCCTCACTCCCTTCAGAGGTGTAAGACCTGCATCATAGTCTTATGCTCTCCCTGTTTGCCCTTTACTCTTCATAGGTTTTTCACCAAATAAATCTCTTCCATATCTAGTGTCGCCTTGGTGACTGCTTCTCAGAAGACTTAAACTAACATAGAAACCAAATCCAGTGGAGCATCCCTCCCTGTCATCTCTGACCGGAAGTAGGCAGCATCACAGCATTCTTCAACCATGCAGCCATACTCTGCCTCTTTCCACCAATGATAAGAACCATAGGATCCTTTCTGGAAGAGAACAGAGGACCCATTTCCACATAATATTCTCCTAGCCCAAGGGAGTTGAACGTATAGGAGATGGAAAATAAGATTAAGTAGTTAAGGGGCGCCTGGGTGGCACAGCGGTTAAGCGTCTGCCTTCGGCTCAGGGCGTGATCCCGGCGTTATGGGATTGAGTCCCACATCAGGCTCCTCCGCTATGAGCCTGCTTCTTCCTCTCCCACTCCCCCTACTTGTGTTCCCTCTCTCACTGGCTGTCTCTATCTCTGTCGAATAAATAAATAAAATCTTTAAAAAAAAAAAAAAGATTAAGTAGTTAAGATGGTTTTACATCTAATGTTTAGGCCCAAGTAAGTTCTTTTATATCCATAATTTGTATCAGCAATGCCCTACCTCTTCTGTCTTCCAGCTTGTAGGCCATCAACAAATATTTCTTGAGTAAATCCTTGTATTTCTTTCCATATCACCAGTTAAGGGCTTCAGAATGTTCAAAGTGGTACATGCCAGACTTCACTTACTTCATTTTCTGTCATAGGAGAAACCCATCAACAGACTTCTACATTGTGCTCAGGCTACTTGCTTCCAGTCTATGCCTGCATTTTGGAGCCTCTCCCAAGGTACACCTGGTGACTTTTCTTGCTTGTCCTTTTCAGCATGTAAAGCATAGAATGTATAAAATTAGAGCATATTGCTTAAATCCTGGTTCTGACGCTTATTCTGAAAACTTGGGCCAATAATTTCACTTGAGCCTCAGTGTCCTTATCGCTAAGTAGAAGTGATGATATCTCCTTCAAGTGGTTGCTAAAAGTATTAAATAAAAGAGCAGTTATAAATACATTCCCCCTCTCACTCCTCATTTAAAGAGATCTTATACCATAAACTTTCCTTCACAAACTTTTTTCAATTTGACCAGATGGAGATCAATTTCCTCAATTCTTTGTTCTCCACTCTGAACATGAATTTACTCTCATTGTCTATAAGACTTATAAGCACAATAGTGTATACCTATCCGAAAACATCCAGTACTGCCATTATTCTCATCCTGTTTTCTATTTGTCTGAAATAGTGTTTTCTCTCATATTTTATAATTTCCCAAAGGGAAAATACCCTAAATGAATAACTATTTTAACACATCTAACCCAGTAATCTGCATAATTAAGCACATAATACATGCTTAAAATGATAATTGTGAGAAGTCAAACTGAGGTAAAAATATTCACTGCCCTTCCCTGCTGGGTCCCTCCCAGTGGAGTCTTTTCTAGTGACAGGATTGTATTTCCTACCCGAAGATACCAGGCTTGACTGTATTACTCACTTTGTCTAAGGACGTATTAGAAGTGACATAGGCCACTTCCAAGCAGAAGCTTTAAGGACCAATACATGATCCACCATTGCTCTTTCCCCCTTTGCTATAGGAAGGTCAATATTTCTGATAGGGGCCTCTCCTTCAACTTGGGTATCCAGTAAGGAGAACTCATGGCAGACATACAATGTGAGATAGAAATAACCCTTGGTTGTTGCCAGGAGATTTTGTACTTGACTGTTCCCAAAGCACGCTGCAGCCCACCCAAGCAGACAGACACAATCAGGATAGCATAATATCTAAGTTCACTCTTCAATTTCAGTGTCTGCATTATTCCACAAACTTAAGTGTGCAAGGAGGAGTGTGTGTCTTCATTTTCTCTATATTGACTGACTGCTTTCTTTGAAGCTCAAACTTTTGGAAACCAAATTTAGGAAGCCTTGGGGCTGTTTGTGCTTTTCACTCTCATATGTATCCCCTCTCTGCTAATGACCCACAGAGCCCACTACTGGAGTAAATATGGGAAGGGGGTACTAGAAAATATAAGGAGAAAACAAACAATCTCTAATTATTATTTAGCCATTCTACCAAAGTACAGAGTAATATGAAGTAAGAAAAGAATTCAGGGTTACTGAAATCAGATCAGTGTGATATTTTGTTTATCATGAACAATTCCCTTTCCTTAAAACTCTAGGAATTAGTTTACTACTGCAGACGTACTGAAAAGAAACATAAAAAGAACATTCTTACATTTTGCTCTACTTTTATTTTTAAAAACTCTGCTTGTAATTTCCATTATTCTAGAATTTTCCATAATGAAACTAGAATGAAACATATGGATGAAAAGAAAGTTTCATTTGTTGCCAAATATCTTCTCTGCATAACATCTGGATATTTAGAACATCTGCAGAACTGACAATCTTTCAACTTTTCATCTGGATGTTTGGCAAATATGGAAAAAACATTTCCTTTATAAATCTAATTGTTATTCTTATGCAGTGCTATTCTAATGACATATTTGTTAATATTGCTATCATCCTACTCTTTTATCAAATAAAATATGGATATAATTTTGGAGCAAAACAATAAATTGTTTAATGTTATGGTGCACGCTGACGTACAAACCCTGACAGTTAAAAGGGAAAATTTTTGGTGAATTCTTCCTCCACAGCAATCAATCTATTTCAAGGGAGATTAACAATAGAATGTATCAAAGCACTCACTCGACGTTCAGTGGTCTCTATTGTGTATGCCCTTTATGTGAGATCAGAGAATTCTATTCTTTGGCCAGATGCTGATATAGTCCTATAACATCTGCATGGTTGTCTGCTTGGCACTTAGGGTAAAGGGGGGAAATTTGATTGCACTCTTGAGGTTGTGGAACATGGAGACAAGCATCATAATCATCCTTTGCAAAAACTCCAAGGGGCTTAGTTACATGTTTTTCCCTTGTCAACATCTGTCAAGAACCACATGTCAATTACTACTCCATCTTTTCTCAGGTAATAAAGGAACAGAGAACTCCCAAATGAACAGTCTTTATCTTTCCAACAATATGCCCCAGGCCTTTGCTTTTGGATGTAACCCTCATAAATTTTTGTCATTTTCTACTTACAGGGCTCTTAGCAGAGAAAGAGGCCTGAATGGAAGAAAAAGGTGATGCTTTTAGTACAACAAACCATATATGAGTGCTCGTTTCAGGATATCTAATACAAAGAAAGTCAGGGTAACTCTAACTGAACTCTTTCACTTTCCCTAGAGCCATCCCTGTGTCTTGCTGATAAGATCACCTAACATCTGATTTACATTCGGTCTCATTTTTTTAATGCTTGTACAATTTTATCTTCCTTTATTTTTCATCTTACGTGTTGGCTTGTATAGGAGCGTGTGCTTGTGCATGCATGTGCCATACCTAGCAGAAAACACTTCTAAGTAGTGAACAGGTGCAGAGCGTTGCCCCAATGTGTGCCAAGGGTGAGACCTATAGCCTCCTATGCTTGAAAATAGGTAGTGTGGGAACCAAGATACTTTTTTAATGTACACTTAAGGAAATTTTATTTTCCTCTAAGACACAGCCAGTGAAAATGGATAGAGATCTTATTTTAGCAGAGTCTTTTTATACTGTTGTTAATTCATTGGACAGTGTCTCATCATTTGGCCTAAATTCCAAATGTACTATTTGTCATGACTTTCAGACTTGCATCAACAGAAAGGCTCCATATTTCAGCTCATATAGGTAGGTGAGCATCTGAAATTAGGTAAGCACAGAAGCAGAGAACTTATAAAGAGATGTCAGCGCATTGCCACAGTTTCTCTGGCAAGACAGTAGTTGGAAAGACTTCTTAACAGATTTCACAATGAGGAGTCTAAGATGTCCTGAGGGCCTGTGTTCTGTTGTGTGTTCAGTTTGCTTTTTCTGCTACCTAAATTGTATAGGTTATGGTTTTATTTTTTAAGATTTTTATTTATTTATTCGACAGAGATAGAGACAGCCAGTGAGAGAGGGAACACAAGCAGGGGGAGTGGGAGAGGAAGAAGCAGGCTCATAGCAGAGGAGCCTGATGTGGGGCTCGATCCCATAACGCCAGGATCACGCCCTGAGCCGAAGGCAGACGCTTAACCACTGTGCCACCCAGGCGCCCCAGGTTATGGTTTTTCTACAGTCACTCAACTGACTATATCGAGACCCATTAGTCTTAGGTGTTGAAAACGAATTGCAAAGCCAGGAAGACCAATATCTTGCCTTTAGGTTTAGTTGGGATGACAGTGCCAGATACTCCCACAAAGAATACTGTGTGATGGATTAAAGATGGCCACAAATTCCTTGTTGTTCATCCTACCAACATGTAAAGAGCTAGAAGAGAGCTACCCAACTAGGAATTGCTTCACTGGACTGTGACATGAGCAAGAAATACTTCTTTTGTCTTAAGCCGCTGATAGTTCAACATTTTTATATCATAGCAGGTAGTGTTACCATAACTAACCATGTTCTGATGCTAACCCACAATCATCTATCTTATTATTTCTCTCCCCACACTATCCATCCTTATTTCCCAGAGAAGTAAACCTACTCACCTTTTGTTTCATTCATTATCTCCCTTCTCATCTGTGCACTCTTCTCTCTCTCTACTTTTTCTCCACCAAGTCCACCAAGTTATATACCTTCTCTCCTTAAGAGCTACAGAGATTCCTCCCAATGAGCTTCCTTCAACTAAATGGAAATAGAGACTTGGGGGGTTTTTTTCTCCTTTATTGCCTTTTTCATTCATTTGTTCACAAATGACCTAACACTCATAGGAGCGTCTCTGCATATAAGTAATGTTTACTTTTCTGCAAAATAGTAGATTGTTTTTAAATGGTCAAAGTAAATGAAAAGCTATCATTTGTTGAATACTTGTTATACACAAGACACTATATAAAGTATCTTATGTTGATTACATTCTATGGGTCTCATGGCAAACCTGTGCTAGGTATCACTCTCTCCACGGTACAGATGAGAAAACCAAACGTCAGAGCTTTTGGCAACGTGCTGGTTCGTGGAAGAGCCAGAAAAGCGGAAGCCAGAGCCTGTGTTCCTGGCTATACCCTCTGAGGCTTCTCAACATGTAGTCAGAGACATCATGTCCTTTTATGGTGTATGCATGAATGTGCACAGAAAATAGCTTATGAAAAAAGAAGAAAAGAAAAAAAATGCTTGTTCATGAGATAGACCAACAGTCACTGGCAATCTCCAGTTGCATATTTGACATTAGTCTACTGCATTAATTACATTGTTCCTTATGTTCTCTTTGATAGAAATTCTCACTCAGTAATGTATAACATCCTCTTGTCCGTAAGGCTAGACACTCTGCTCAAGAGAAGAAGTAGCCTGCAAAAGAATGAAACTTGACCACTATCTCACACCATACACAAAAATAAACTCCAAATGGATGAAAGACCTCAATGTGAGACAGGAATCTATCAAAATTCTAGAGGAGAACATAGGCAACAACCTCTACGACATCGGCCAAAGCAACCTTTTTCATGATACATCCCCAAAGGCAAGGGAAACAAAAGATAAAATGAATTTATGGGACTTCATCAAGATTAAAAGTTTCTGCACAGCCAAGGAAACAGTCAGAAAAACTAAGAGGCAGCCCTCGGAATGGGAGAATATATTTGCAAATGACACTACAGATAAAGGACTGGTATCCAAGATCTACAAAGAACTTCTCAAACTCAATACACGAGAAACAAATAAACAAATCAAAAAATGGGCAGAAGATATGAACAGACACTTTTCCAATGAAGACATACAAATGGCTAACAGACACATGAAAAAATGTTCAAAATCATTAGCCATCAAGGAAATTCAAATCAAAACCACACTGAGATACCACCTTACGCCAGTTAGAATGGCAAAAATAGACAAGGCAAGAAACAACAATTGTTGGAGAGGATGTGGAGAAAGGGGATCCCTCCTACATTGTTGGTGGGAATGCAGGTTGGTACAGCCACTTGGAAAACAGTGTGGAGGTCCCTTAAAAAGTTAAAATTGAGCTACCCTATGATCCAGCATTGCACTACTGGGTTACCCCAAAGATACAGACGAGGTGAAGAGAAGGGCCATATGCACCCCAGTTCATAGCAGCAATGTCCACAACATAAATCGGGAAGGAGCCAGATGCCCTTCAACAGATGACTGGATTAAGAAGTTGTGGTCCATATACAATGGAATATTACTCAGCTATCAGAAAGAATAGTTCTCAACATTTTACAACATGGACAGCACTAGAGGAGATAATGCTAAGTGAAAATAAGTCAAGCAGAGAAAGACAACTATCATATGATTTCTCTCATCTATGGAACGTAAGAACTAGGATGATCAGTAGGGGAAGAAAGGATCAGCAAAAAGTAATCAGAAGGGGGAATGAAACATTAGAGACTATGGACTATGAGAAACAAACTGAGGACTTCAGAGGGGAGGGGTGGGGGAATGGGATAGACCGGTGATGGGTAGTAAGGAGGGCACGACAGCATGGTGCACTGGGTGTTATACACAACTAATGAATCATCGAGCCTTACATCGGAAACCGGGGATGTACTGTATGGTGACTAACATAATATAATAAAAAATCATTTAAAAAAAAAAAAAAAAGAGAAGAAGTAGCCAAGCAATTCTGGCAATCAGTTTGCCCTTTTCAGTGTAACTGATTACCTCAGTTCAGACTCCAGTGGTGATAGTCCTATGCTTTTTCAGCTGGGAGCTTCTTTGCAATGTTAACTATTTTACTGCCATGATTTCACTTATAATTGGAAAAAGCAACCACTCAGAAGACATCATGAAGGCTCATATGCATCAATCACTTATTATATACCAAGCACTAAGCTAATTATTTTACATATATTGCATTTAATCCTCCCAGTAACCCCATATGATTGAAATTATTTTATCTCTACTTTTAAAATAAGAAAATTGAGGCAAAGTTACTAAGTAACTTACCAAGGTCACATAGCAAGGACGTAATATAACCT
This sequence comes from Ursus maritimus, assembly GCF_017311325.1. Taxonomy (NCBI): domain Eukaryota; kingdom Metazoa; phylum Chordata; class Mammalia; order Carnivora; family Ursidae; genus Ursus; species Ursus maritimus. The sequence goes on from NW_024423343.1 coordinate 50,239,602, forward strand.
AGCTTTGAACCCAGAGAGTCTGGCACCAGATCTGCCTTCGCAGCCATACAATAACACCGAGCACAATCTCCAAACACCCGATCTGCAGGAGGCGCCTGGGGCAGTTGGCACCTGGGCCAGAGAATGCCAACCTGGAAAACATTTTGCATCAAACTGTGAGTGTGTCTTGGCCTTTCCTGTTTGTCTCTGGGCAGCGCTTTTGAGTTATACTGGCAGTGAGAAAGCCCACAGTTAAAAGTATGGCACTCAAATTAATGCACACGTATTTTAAGAGATGTAATTGATTACAGCTTCCTTTGAAAAACACTTTAAGGGCACCAAACTGAGGCAAGTATATATGAATTGATCTTTACACTCCCTTTCTGCAAACACACACATAGGGAACAACTTCTCCATAAAAACCACTTGGTAGCAGACTTCTTCTACCTGGTAGAGAAGTACTCTAATTCCAGAACATGGGCATGTCATTCATAAACCCTGTTCCTACACGTATTCGAAGGGGCCTTATACTGGGTCAAAAGAGAGGCTTGTTAGATGGGGCTAGGAAGAAAAATGCCATGTTCTTTAGGCATTTTAGGACATTTAAGGAACACACATACCAGAATCTCAAAGAAATTATGTATATGATTTATATAAGCCAGTACACATTTCTTCTCTCTAATGGAGACAGAGAACTTTATCTTTGCTCTAGGTATTCAGCTAAAATCTACACTTTACTTTGTGTTTGGCCTCGGTCTTTGGAAGATCAAATAACCACCTTCCCTGTCACTTCTGGGACTGCAGGACTGGATGAGATCAGTGATTGTCATGATGTTACCATCATATGTAACATGGCTTAGCAAAATCAGTAATGTTAACAAAGCAACACGCATATTGCTAGTTCATATGTGAATATTCACTTTCCAACATAGGTAGTTATTCTAGATGCAGTCTGGAGTCTCTTTATGAGTTTTTGTTCTTGTTGCTGTTGCTGTTCTCTCATTCAGTTAAAGAGTCAATGTTATACAGGTGTTTTTGCCTTCATGCAGCATGCGTATTTCTTTTTTTTCTCTTTTTTTAAAAAATATTTTATTTATTTATTTGACAGAGACGGCCAGCGAGAGAGGGAACACAAGCAGGGGGAGTGGGAGAGGAAGAAGCAGGCTCCTAGCAGAGGAGCCTGATGTGGGGCTCGATCCCAGAACGCTGGGATCACGCCCTGAGCCAAAGGCAGACACAATGACTGCGCCACCCAGGCGCCCCGCAACATGTGTATTTCTGAAAGAAAAAGAAAAGCCAACTCAAACTTTAAAATCACATACTAAAAATGACAGGATTTATGAGCATAACAGTATCAGGATCAAGCCACCCAGATCATACTCAATTTCTACTCAAAACAAAAAACTATAATGATGTGCTGACAAAAACAATTTCTAATAAAAATACAGCGCAGTTTAAAAAAAAACTATTGTGTGACTAATAAATAAAGAAATGCTACTATGTAAATAGGACCTTGCATTAGAAAAAAACTTGCATTAAAAAAAAATCAACTAAAGCAGCTTGTGGAAGGGCTGGGCTGCTGAGTTATGGAGACGAGGGCAAAGAGCACAAAGAGCAGGGAGAACCTCTCCACAGGCACCTGCTAGAAAGCATGCAGCAGGATGGAACCAAGAGGGGGAGCGTGGACGAACTGGCACAGTGCAACCCAGCCTGAGATGTTCAGCCATCTTCGTGCACTTTGCATTCAGCTGCGGTTACACGGTGGTGCAAAATATTAATGCACTGGGAAAAATCACACGTGAACCAATGTGACCTCCAAGACAAAACCGTTCCCTGATCTCAGTTACACACGAGCTGATTCACACTGTAGAAACACACAGGCAGAGTAAAGCAGAGCAAACTGTCAGAGGAAAGTGCAACAATAAAAACGATGATTCTGGAAGCTATTAATTATGCACAGACACAACTATTAAAAGCTTTCAAATAGAGGGGACCATAGATTATAATTAATCTGATTTTTAAGAGGCAGTGTATTAGCTAGTTAACTTTGTAAAGTATATTATATAGAATTTGAGTCCGTAAATGTTTATAGAAATTTAAATACTAACATGAGATAAAATTAAGAAGAAATGCAGGAAAAAATTATAAAAGAAGATCACGTACCCCAAAATACCTTGCTCCTCCACCAACTTCAGTCCAATCATCATTCATGTGGAATCATCAATATGCACTAGAGCAGCTGAGTTATGATTGTTTCTGTCCTATTCAGTACTATTAGAAATTTGACCACTAAATTTTTTATAATACATTTTTATAACAAATGGTAAAACTTCACGTTTATTGCCATGTCCCAGAAGTTTCTAGTAGGATGGTGATATTCAGTTGTGACTTGGCTTCAACTTAATATCGGTTTTAACACTCAGCCATATCACGTATTTGATTTACCTCTGTCCCCAGTAAAGACAATTATTAGGATGATGTCGTCACTGCCCTGCCCATATTTTTGGCTCTTCCAACTTCAGTGTGCTCCAGCCATCTCCCACCTGCCAGTATCTTCATTTCTTTGCCCAAGGCCTTTTTCTGAAGCTGCTGCGAGACTTTCTGCCTGGATCCTTGGCAGGAGAGAAGTGCCAGGAAATTAACACCCAGAAACAGAAATCTCCAACCAATAATCAATGAAAGTTGGTGTGAAAATACTCCAGCTCTTCCTTAAGTGGGGAACCGCTGAGCTGTGTGTTTTGCAGCACTTTCCAGAGTGGCCAGAGGTGGTAGCTGCTGGTTCAGTAGACACCCTACATTGGTGATCTTGCTTCTCTTCAATCACTTTGCACACCTCACCCTGTGTTTCCTTGCACCTCCAAATAAATCTTTGCATTCAAATCATTGTCTCAGAGTCTGCTTCTGAGGAAACCCAAGCGAAGGGTGAGAGGAGTAATTAGAAAGAAAGGGGGATTCACAATACTAAAGATAACCAACATTTATGTATCTTTTGATTGTGAGCTCCTTGAGAGCAAGGATTGTATCTTAATTTTCTGTTCCCAATATCTAACACATAGAAAGAGCTCAAGGAACTTACAGCGTTTCACACGGAATTGTTTCTTTGATATTCCAACAATTCTGTTTAGTAGTTATTACCATCATATTTTTAGCTGAGTAAATTAAAGATCAAGTAATTTAAATGAATTACCCAAAGTCACACAGTAAGTCACAGCGCTCAGCCTCGAACCAGGGCTTCAGACTCCAAGCCCCGTGCTTGTCTCTGTAGCTTGTGCTACTTGTGGGCTGGTCATTCCATTGACTTGTCTGCTGGCTCTTTGAGGCCCTCAGCTATGCCCACACCACACTCTGCACCAACCTCTGTCTGACTGAATACAGGGAAGTATGTTATTTGTTTCTGCTCCTGTTTCAGTGTGCTAAGTGCTGTTAACTTCATGCAGTGGTTTCTATTTTCATGGACCATGGCTCTTTATCTCCAGACTCGATCCTAGAACAAAATGTGAAAGAAGATAACAGTGAATTCCTCGGTGCCCTACTGTCTCATCTCTGTAAGTCACAGTCTCTCCCAGACTCACCCTGGGAAGTCTCAAGGAACTACATTCTGCCCAGGACTTCCCTACGTGGGCCGTGCCAAGGCACTGGAACTATCGAGAAGTGAGAAGAACTTCTGCATCTCAAGGCATCACTCCAGGTTCTGCCCTTCCCTCAATTCTGAACCTTCTGTTCTCTGAATCTTTTGCTCAGACCATTAGCTTGGTTCTTGATTAGTGCTATTTTCCTTTTGGGGATATATTTTCCCTTTAAGGGGTCATAAGGGGTTTTGGTCAAGCTGGCTGGCTCTGGAGTGAGAATGCCCAGGTTAGAATTTATTTCTATAGCTTTACAAGACAGTGAGTGTGAGCTTTGGGCAAATTATTTTAGATTCTCTAAGCTTTGGTTTCCTGATCTGTAGAACACAGGCGAAAGTGAAAGTGTCCACCTATTTAAAAAATGCTCCCAAAGGTTCTGAGGATTCAATGAGATAATCCATGTAAAGCACTCAGCATAGAGTAAACACATAGTTACTATCAGATACTGTAATTGGCCATATGTGTGTGTGTCCCACCCTTCCCCTCACTCTCCATAAGTCTAATTTGGACCCCAAGAAACCCAAACCTATCACTGATGGGGTGGCCTGGGCCCCCATTTATCTAGAAATGGAATTTAGATTAATGTGTTACCTCTTTCAAAATTAACAGGAACTCTGGGACTTACAATTCTTCAACTGAAAGACATGCATTTTTAATGAGAGCAGTCTAGGAAGAAAGCCCATTTGCGAGCAGGGTGCCACAAGATGGTAGAAACCATTTGCCTCCACATAAAAGCCAAGCTGTTTCTCTCCCAGTTATTCACAAGCCTGTGCTAAATGATCAGTGTAGGTTAAACAGTGAGCCCTGTACACGAAGGTGGCAGATACATTCTGGTAAACACATGTATGTGCCTGTTTTTACATCCAAACCCTGCAAAAAGAAGAGGCAGAACTTCCTCAAATAGAATAATTAAAGGTTGAGAGGCTTTTTAAGATAAAAATCATCTTACGAGGGGCGCCTGGGTGGCACAGCGGTTAAGCGTCTGCCTTCGGCTCAGGGCGTGATCCCGGCGTTGTGGGATCAAGCCCCACATCAGGCTCCTCCGCTATGAGCCTGCTTCTTCCTCTCCCACTTCCCCTGCTTGTGTTCCCTCTCTCGCTGGCTGTCTCTCTCTCTGTCGAATAAATAAATAAAATCTTTTTTAAAAAAATCATCTTACGAGCTGTATTATTCCTCTTTACGTGCTTGGCTATGGGTATAATATTGATTTCTTATTTTTGACCTTTTATTTTTAAGGTAGAGATCATATAAATCTATGATACTATGTTTCCTAAACCAAAAATTTGCATACAAAGTCTGACAAATGATTTAAAAAATTTTTTATATTCGTGCAAACTGTCACTGTTACAAACACATAGAAATTAAATTCCACATGGCTCTCCATTTAAAGAAGCATCTGGTGAAGAACACGAACTATGAAATTAGAAAAGCCCCTGAGAATCTGGGCACCACAGCAGTAAATCAAGACACCCTGCCTTAATTTCCTTGTCCAGGCTTTTTCACAGCGAAGCTCATTGTCCAGCTCACAGACTTTCAAGCTGGGATGATTAGCTAGGCCACCATCTTTACTATATCCAGTGAGAAACTATAGTTTTCAGGAAGGCAAGGATTTGGTCACACAATTGGAGTTGGCAGAAACATGCTTGCAGCTTCTTATTTTGAAACAAGATGGAGTCATATACTCACTGCACAGAAAAGTGTTCTCCTATCAAAGCTTGCCTTGGAGTCTGGTTGGTTTGTAACCTTTTAATGAGCTGTCCTGAAGATGGCGCCACGTGCTTAGCTATGTTACAAACTGTACTGTTCCGTGATTTCCTTCTGAAACCAAGTCCCTAACAGCCACACAGATTTACAGAAAGATCTGTAAGAAATGCTACCTTGAAATGATATTCCTGTATTAAAGTATAAAAATTAATCTAAGTCATCCAAGGAATCGTCTGATTAAATCATCTCTAAATTTTCAGTGAGGAAAAGGAATTACAGGAAAAAATACAGCATGCTAATGCTATTTGAGTTAGATCAATGGCATGTTCTGAAAGCCAAAGTCCATCTTCAACCTTGTTCCTTCTCCTTTGTCTCCTATTTGCAGTCAGGGGCACTGCCATCTATCCGGTTGCCAGAGCCAGAAACTTGAATGACATCTTTGATCTTTTTCTCTACTTTAAATTTCCCCTACCAGCAATGCTACATCCAATTACCCAGTTCCATCTCTTCTGGTCTGTAAATGTCCACAACCTTCTATTCCCTCTGTAGCAGCAACGTCCCAAAGTACGGTCACCTACTCTCTGCACCACTAAAGAGCATGTTAACCATTTCCCCTTCAATCTCCTCTAGAGTGATCTTTCAAAAGACAGACCCAATCATGTAATCCCTTGGTTTACAATCTTCCATGGCTCCCTAGTGCTCTCACAGACAGTTGGAACTCTTAGATAGCCTGCAGTGTTTTTTATCATGTAGCTGCCCCTCATCCCCATTTCTCTAGCTTCATCTTGCAACACTGTCCACTTGTTCTTTTGCATTAGTCATAATAGACTCCTTTTCAATTCCTGGGATACTCACCTCAGGGCTGTTTGTTTTTACTGCTTCTCCTTGTGGCCCAGGAACAAGTTCATCTCATGCCTCCCCATACCCTGAGACATCCCCACCTCCAGCCAACTCATGCTTCTCCAGAAGGCCTCTCCATATTCACCATTTTTTCATGAAAGAGACCCCTCTAGTACATTCAGGCCCAGCACTCCCTAATACCCTTCACTTTTCTGCTTTTAATAGTTATCTCATTTTTGTCATAATTAATCATGTATTTTTTTCCTTGCTAGATTATAAGCCCTTGAAAGCAAAGGTAGTGTCTTCCTTGCATAACATGCTTACAGTGATCGAGAAGGCCTTCCATCTTCTGCCTCCCACAACTGACTTTTCTGCTCTCATCACCTACGTTCTCCCTCATTCTTTTGCTTCCACCTCCTTGCTTATTCCTCTGACTTGCTTTCTGCAGCTTGGTCTCTTTGTTGCTTCTCTAACTTTCCAGGCATGATCCTGCCTCAAGGCCTTTGCACTTGCTCCCCCCTCTACCTAGAATGTATGTCCTCCAGTTTTCTGTGTGACTCTCTCCCTTAGCTGCTTCAGAGTTTTATTCAAAGGCCACATCCTTAGTGGAGTCTTCTCTGAATCCCATCCACCACCTCCCACCAACATTCCTATCCTTCTCCCTGTTTTATTTTTTTCTTCAACCCCTACCACTGTCTAATATGCTTTCAGGGTTTATTATCAATCTCCCTACACTAGAATGTAAGCTCCATGAGGGCAAGGACCTTTGTCTCTTTGGTTCAACCATTGCTGTCTCCCCAGGACCCAGAGTTATGCCTAGTGCAAAGTTATCAGTTGAACTGTTCATGCTAGTCCCACCCTAGTGATTTTATAATCTAAGTTGTTCCTCTTTTTAGGTATTAAATTATTCTAATTTATGGGTGGAGAGAATTGTATCTGCACCTGGAAAGTCTTTTCTCTTCCTGATTACTTTAGTTTCTGATTTCCAGAACAAGTATATCTTTGGAGGGGATGGATAAATCAGAATTAAAAATCAATATTCCCATGAAAAGAGGAAAGCAGAAATTTATTGAGGTCTTTTCTATTTCAGTTGTTTCTGAATAGTAAATATCCTAAGAAATGTGAGGCCAGGGCTACTGGTCTCATTAAAAATGTCTCCTCCTGGGGGCGCCTGGGAGGCTCAGATGGTTAACTGTCTGCCTTCGGCTCAGGTCGTGATCCTGGGATTGAGCCTCAAGTCAGGCTTCAGCTCAGCAAGGAGTCTGCTTCTCCCTCTCCCTCTGCCTCTCCCCCTGCTTGTGCTCTCTCTCTCTCTCTCAAATGAATAAATAAAATCTTTAAAAAAAAAAAAATGTCTCCTCCTGGACAGCTCCTAGGGTAGTGATTCCTTATCTTTCTGTTAATTGAGGAGACATTCAGAGAAAAACTGGTTCTCTCAAGTCACTGATGCCCTTTTTATGGGGAAACACATGGATTTGCCTGGCTGTACAATCAGCCTGACCATTTGGGTAGAACTGTGAGGTTTCTAAAGCCAAACCAGCTGTGCAGTGAGATGGAGCCCAATTTCCCGAGCAGGAAATGGCAAAGAAGACTCTGATTAAATGACTGCAATATGGATATAGAGTCATTTTGTAAAATTCCAACACCTTGCAATGATCAACAACTCTAGAGGAAAACAACATTTAGTCTCACAATACGTAAGGCTGATTCATGGCTAATGATTTATCACAGATGTTTGATTCATCTTCCATTTTCAGAGTTATAAGGTGAGCAAATAGATGCTCACCACCCTGTAATTTCAAGGGAATATCATATTGCAACTACAATTAAGCACAGTTTCTATATGAACATGTGAAAAATTGTTAGAAAGTGCAAATGATCATTTATAACACAAAATAGAAGTGAAAGTAAATACACCAAAATCTGAATTTTTGACTGACGGTAAAAATCGTAGTTAATTAAAATCAAAGGAAAGGAGAAAATTGAATGCCATATTTGATTGGGCGTCTAAACACAAGATTTGAAAACACAGCTCATGCCATGTCATCATTACAAAATAACATAAGACTTGCCAACACAGAGGACGTCATGTGGGTACAATGAGAAAAGCGAGATGAAGAGGCAGCGATTTAGTTAAACATTCTAACAATGCTGAGGATGTGGGTAAAAATTAGGCTGTAAATGTTCAAGATACGGTTTGAGGAGAAGAAAACAACAGTCATCAATTGTGTGTTCTTGGAGAGAAGTTCAACAGGAAAGAAAATGAAAGTCTACACACAATAGGTAATTTAATCACAATAGGCATCCAGACCAGCAGAGATGGAAGGAAAAAAGAGAGGTGTGGAACTAGAAAGGATGACTTCTGGAAGAATTCTCCGTACTTGGGAGAGATCAGGTGAAACAGCAGAGGTACTGTTGAGGTTCAGAAGAAAGAACAAAAAAGTGGCCAAGACATGAATGAAAGTATGTAAAGTAAGCTATATAATGACCTCTTTCATTCCAAAGGACTCATCTTTGGAGCTTGCAATGGGATTATATTTTCAAAGATTCTTCAAATTAACAAAGAGATGAAAACCAGGCAGAAGAGAATATATCTTCTGGAAAAGAAAAGCGTTCTTTAAAATTCCAGAAGAGATTTCGCACAACAGAACCCTAAATGATCAAATGAAGGCTACAGTAAATGCTAGGGAAATCTACAGCCATTCCTATTTGGTTGTGGAAGTGATTACTCTACATCTGACCAGAAAAAATTAGAATACAGAAGTCCTAGACTTGGATCAAAGACAACCTGATTGGAAGGAAGTGGTAAATCCTAGAAAAGAAACTGCCTGCTTGGTCCCAAGTTGGGAAAACTCTCCCTTATATGGATACTATTAAAAATAAATAAATAAAAACCCATGGAGGAACCTAAAATGAAACACTGACCCACTTCCAACTTCCAAAAGCATGAACAAATAGAAATCAACTTTCTCAAAATATGTTCCACTGAATGCTATTGTTTGGTGAAGCATGTTGGGAATTTCTGGGTTGGTCAAAACGAAGCAGGCTTTGTTAGACTTAGGAGAAACAATCCTCGGTAGTCCCTGAGCATCCCCGAACATTCTTGCTGGTTATGCCAACGTTGCAAGGCCCTGATCATTCCTTGCCCGGGCTGTTTCTCATGGGTGTGCTGCAGTGAGCAACTTGCGACAGGCCACCTCCAAGGAGGAGGTGAAGTCTTCCTCTGGGACAGCAACAGCCTTGCTCAAGAAGGGATGGACTCCCCAAACTCAGAGGGAAATTCCTTAGCTGCAGAAAGACCTGTCTTCTCTTTCAATGGCCTGCTGTGTTACTCACAATTCCCACCATTTGAATTATTCCTTGGGTAAAATGCATTCTTTCCAGAAGGCTCCTATTAAAATGCAAACATGTTACCTGGAGGTGTGAATATATATGAATCCATTTATGCTTTAATGTATATTTATTTATGCTTTAACGTAGATTAATACCTTCACATAGAGGAGATTTGGGGGAGAGAGCTGGGCCCTGAAGGAACATGGAGGGTGGGCTGTGAGTTAGGAAAGGTCCTGGGCTTGAATTTCTGTGTGGGTAGAAGAGGCAAAATAGAAGGCCTGCAGTAATGGGCCCTCCTTTTTCTTTCTATCTTCTCTCCAAATACAGAACTTTGGGCCAGGATTTATGTTTAAGATGAGTTGTAAAAATGTTTATCTTGCCCTTTTCTTCTCCCTTTTTAAGTTTTCCCTTTTTCCTTTGGACTACAAAGTAAATTTGTCAGCCTCACCGGGTAGGTAAAAATTTGAATATTTGGTTTTTAAAAGGAGGCTCAAGTCAGCATCATTTTAGGGAGCAGGGCTGGGACTGACAGGCTATCTGGCAAATATTTTCAAAACAAACTCTTCATTTCCTTGAGGACAGCTTCAGAGGGGTCCAAAGAGGACAAGCGAGGGCCTGGGCCTCAGGCTTCTCTTTCCCCCACTCTGCCAAACGCCAGCCTTGTCGGTCTGGCGTTTTTATTTATGTTTTGGCTTTGTTTGTTTTATGCAGTATTTTTTTGAGCATACTGGGAGGTTTATAGTAGATATGGCTCAATAATTCTTTCAATCATGACAATTTCTGCTTGAAAACAATGCATATTCTAGTGCTCTTACTTGACTCACAGCTTTCTAGAAGCTGTTTGTCACAGTTACTTAACTTGTACATGATTTTGCTACATTCTCACCACCATTTGGGGGAAAGTTATTCAGAGAGAATAAATTAAGAGTTTTTGTATTTGCTCTTTAAAAAAAAAGTTCTGTGTACTCAGCACTCAGGGCATTGTGCAGCAACGAACTGAGATTTTCCTTAAAAAAAGAAGTCTTTCCCTGTGGTGCTTACAATGTGTTCCACGCATATCGGGTTTTATGCCAGAGGAAGGACCAGCACCATGTCATCCTGCAACGGCATTTCAAACATCGCCATGCCAGATGGGCTATTACAAGAACGACGTAACATGTTCCAAAACAGCCAATTCAATTTCTTTGTGTTTTCTAACTGGATCTAACATAATGTATTCTCTCTGGAAGAAAGTATCCCTGGATCAACCAACTCTCAGATCTGGTGTCATATTCAGGGTCCTTTTCATTAGTAGAAAGCCTCTGAAAAGTCAGCAGAGAAGCCTGACCCTAGTGTTAGATGTTGTACAAAGTGCTGGGTCATGTGGACCTGATGAATTCTAAGTCGGCAGAGCACACAAGCCCCCACTTTCACATTATCTCCTTGTGGATTCCTACCTGCTGAAAGTTCAGACACAATGAGAAATAAGTATCACTGCATATAGACTCCCTGGTTCTCAAAAACAAAATTCACATCCAAACCCTGAAAGACAAGACTGCTGGCAAGGTATTTTCATTTCCAATTACAGATGGGGCACTCCTTTGGCTCCTTATAATTCACATCCCAACGTACTAGTCCTTCCAGGAATTTAAGAGCATTTTTCTGACATAGGAAGATCATTTAAACATTCAGGATCATCAGTGTATTGGCATTGAACCTAAGATAAGTCACCCACTGACAAAGTAACACCAAAATGATGAATTTTCATTTTACTTTCCAAAGTCTCAAGAGAATATTGAAAATCTTCCTTCCACTGAAAGGGATGGAGCAAAATATTTTGGCAGTGGACAGTTTTTTTGTCATCTTGTTTTATTTTCTCAAGGATTATTATTTCTTTAAGAGGAAAAAATGCAATTTTAGTCTACTCAGAATGAAGAGTTAGTAGGAAAAACAGGAGTGGCTCTTCAAATGCCACTGAAGTTTCATTTCAATGGCACAGTGTCCCTTATGTTTAGGGCAGCTACTTCTTTTAATAACTCCTTCTTGCTGGTGCCCAAGGCTGCTGGAATGTTCTAAGTCACTATAGACACCTTGCTCAGAAAATTCCCTTAGGTTCTGTCTCCTCTCTTGTTTTGACACTTCTTTCTTCTTCCTGGCTGCCCCCATTTGTATACCATGGCCTTCCTGGCTTGGGTTATGCTCCATCTTAGATGCTGTTGTTGCCCTGCCCATAGTCCCCCAAGACCTTGCCATTGAAGTGCATGTTGGTCAAACTTTTAGCTGCCAGCATCCATATCTCATTGCACAGCCTGCTCTGCCCACATGCACGAGAGCCGCCCTCACCAATGATGATAGAAGGTGGTATATACAACTTTAAATATCTTACAATTTTGTCATTTACACCTCAGTAAAGCTGGGGGTTGGATGGGTGTGAAATTGGTGTATACATACTCCAGCTCTCTCAAACTCAGGCGGCATAACTCTGAGGCTTGTGTTCTACGATGGCTCCGTGATTTCTCCAGCAGTATTAAGCTTCAGTTTCCCACTGTGGGTATTGCCTGATAATGCATTCTTTATTAACTTTCTTTATTTTTTGTATCACGGCTCCATTCCCCTACCTGTGTTTCCTAGGATAACCTCCCAAATAACTACCTGGGTTTTGTCTCAGGGCCTGCTTTTAAGGAACCTTCGTCAAGATACCACTGAATTTCTTTCTTTCCTACGTGTTTTCAGTCTATAGTCAAGTCATGTCATATTTCATGTCCCAAACTAGGCAGCCGAATAACATTCCAGAACCCTACATATCTTGGGGTAAGGCTGACGATTAGATGCCATATTTGCATTTGTAAGGTATAATTTCATATGTAATGTGATTTTCTTTTGTCATATCTTTATCTGCCTAAATGAATTGATATATTATGTTAATATGCTAATGATTTGGAAATCTGAGTCTCCAGGCCAGCTAGAGCTCTCTCTCGTTTTTTGAACATGTATATCAGATGGCCTAGGTGTCCTTGGATATACCCACACCATTACACTTAGCGTAGACCATCTTTAGCCCAGTAGACTTCCATTTTGCCCCCAGGCTTCCCCGAACCACTCACCCAGTTGCTTAAGTCAGAAACCAGAAAAAAGCCTCGACAACTCTCATTTAACCCAATATCAAAGAGGCACATGTTCACCTACATGCAGAAGACAATTTATACATCCTTTATTAACAGGAGCTTAAAAGATACTGCTTAATTTTTCTCACATAACAAGTAGGTTCAAGGTAAGTGGCTTTGGTATTGATTTAGGAGCTTAAAAGCACCCAGCATTACTTCGGCAGTTCACTTGGTGTTCCCCAATGGGATTGAGACAGAGCTGCCTTATTTCTTTTTCTAGGAAAACAGAAAGACACGGCTGCAGGGATGAGTCCCTTCCACCAGAAAACAAAGCTCTCCCTGAAGAACTTCCCAGCAGATTTCTCTTTACGGTTTATTGGTTAGAACAGGCCAGATGACTACCACAGCTCCAAAGGAGACTGAGAAAGTCAACAACAGGATTGCTACGATTGGATTACTCCAATCAAGATCCATTGCCTCAAGATGGGCTCATTGGCACTTCAGAGAACCAGGAAGAAAGAGAAAATAAATGTTAATTAAATAATTTGCAGCATCTGCAACAAACTCCATCCTTCTTCCAATCAAGCATCAGGTTGGGTCTATTCTATCCCTTAAATATCTCTGAAATGTATCTGCCTCCCCACTGCCCCCACTTTAGTGTAAACAATTGTCATCTTGGTCAGGACAACAGCAACAGACTCTTGCTAATTGTTTCTGTGCTTTAAGTTATAGTTCCTTCCTCCCGATCTCTTCTCCCACTTTATCCAGAGTGATCTTTCATGGAGATAAGTCTAAACTTGTTATCCATTTGGATTAAACCACGGCAGTGGCAAATGCCAGGCTATTTCTTTCCTCTGCTCATGTTGTTCTCCCTGCTTGGTATTTGCTTCACTAACCACTTTCGCTCACTGCATTTAGCTAACTCTTCCCATCATGTCCCTCATCTCCCAGCTGAGGTAGGTATACTTTTGTAGGTTCTCAAATAGTATATTGGTATTGTATAGTTGTTCTGTATAATACAATATTGTGTTATCATTGTCTCATTGTATTGTTATCATCACAATTAGACAGACTTTCTTTAAAAGTAAGGCATTTGTTTCATTGACACCCAGGTCCCCACCAACCAAAAGTATCTGGCACATAGAGTTCAATTAATGCTTCTTTTTTTCCCTAAGATTTTATTTATTTAGGAAAGAGAGATAGAGAGAGTGAGCAGGGGGAGAAGCAGAGGGAGAGGGACAAGCAGAGCGCAGAGCCTGATGCGAGGCTTGATCCCATGACCCTGAGATCATGACCTGAGCTGAAACCAAGAGTTGGCCACTTAACAGATTGTACCACCCAGGTGCCCCTCAATTAATGCTTCTTGAATAAAAAGATTGATTAAATAAAGAAGAATATTTACATATTGTTGTTAATTGAAAAAGTTGGGTAGTAATTATTTCTATAGACAGCTGTAATAAAAGAATGAACAAGAAACAGCATAGCAAAGTTATTGAGAGTATGGATGCTGGATCCCTACAGAGTAGCTTCACAAGGTCAGCTCTGTGACCTTCAGTTAGTTAAGTTAATCTCTTTGTATGAATTTCCTCACATGTAAATTATGGATAATGATAATACTTTAAAGATTGCTATAAGGATTTTAAAAGTTAATGCTTGCAGTTTTAAGTAATTCATAGAATAATACCTGATACATGGTGAATGTTAACAAAAGTTTTTTTTAAATAAGTGAATATGACAGTCATGATTCCTGTCCTCATAGAACTCACGGTAGAGGTCAATGCTATCCAATGGAAATATAAGTAAGCCACATATATAATTTAAAAATTTCTAGCAGCTATATTAAAAATAATTGGATTATAAGTAAAATTAATTTTATTTAAACCAATATATCAAATTTTTTTTATTTATTTTGATATATTTTTTTATTTAAACCAATATATCAAATTTATTTAAACCAATATATCAAGTATTACCATTTTAACATATAATCAATATAAAAAGTCATTAAGGTATTTTACATTCTTTATTTTGCACTAAGTCTTCGAAATACAGAGAATATGTTATACTAATAGCACATCTCAGTTAAGATGCTTAATTTTCATCTATATTCAGAACTGTATTTAGATTTAATAAACTTACAGTTGAAAAAGTAGATTCACATATCCAAGTAGTTCCAAATATATTTAATTTTACAATAACTGATTTGAATATCATTTTTAAAATTGAAACTTACTAAAATTAAATAAAGTTAGGGATTCATTTTCTCAGTCACACTAAGTTACATTTTAGTGTTCAAGAGCCACATATTGGATGGCCCAGGACTAGAGAAAAATATGATACATGAACAGGAAATTATAGAATGTGGTAAAGTGCTATGTTTGGGCCAGGATAGAGTGCTCTAGGAGCACATATTAGGGGTGCCGACATAACTTGGGCAGAAGAAATTTATCAAAGAAATTTTCCTGGAGAAAATGCTGTCTATCCATAGACCTCAAGCAAGAGCCAGCCAGCTGACAAGGAGGAAAGGGTGTTTGACAGAAGAAATGGTATTAGAAATGAGCGGAAATGCATTGTCACAGACCTGAATGTATTTCAGAGTGGCCAATTCAGAGTGTACAGGTGTGTTATAAGTGGAGAGCAGGTTAGAAAGGAAGAGGTGGAAAAGGGAGCAGTTGAGAGGGGAGGCTGGGAAAGTAAGCAAGGGAAGAAGACATGATGGGTTTCCTGAGACATATGCAGGAGGCCAGACTAGCCTGAAGGCAATAAGGAGCCACTAAAGGATTTAAACAGAGTAGTGACATGATCATCTTGTGTTTATTAAAGCTCATTCTCACTATTGTATGAAAACATTTATATGACAAAAACTGATTCTGGCACCTCATGCCCATTAGAATGGATACTATAAAAAAACACAAACAAAAACAGAAAATAACAAGTGTTGGCAAGAATGTGGAAAAACTGGAACCCCTATGTTCTGTTGGTGGGAATTTAAAATGGTGCAGCCACTGTAGAAGACAGTGTGGAGGTTCCCCCCAAAATTAAATTAGAAGTACCATATGATCCAGCAATTCCACTTCTGGGTATATATCCAAAAGAATTGAGGGCAACATCTCCAGGAGGTTATTTGTGTACTCATGTTCATAGCAGCACTATTCATAAGAGCTAAAACGTGGAAACAACTCAAGTGTCCATTGACAGATGAATAAATAAACAAAATGTGGTGTATACACAATGGGACATTATTCTGCCTTAAAAGGGAATAAAATTATGACATTTGCTACAATATAGATGAAGCTCAAGGACATTGTGTTAAGTGAATTAAGTCAGCCACAGAAAGACAAGTAATGTATGATTCCACTTACATGAGGTATCTAGGGTAGTCAAGATCATTAAGACAGAAAGTAGAATGATGGTTGTCAGGGGCTTGGGGTGGGTCTCCAATGGGGAAAATGGGGAGTTATTGTTTAATGGGTATGGAGTTGCAGTTTTGTAAGATGAAAAGAGTTCTGGAGATAGATGGTGGTGATGGTTGCACAACAGTATGAATGTACTGAATGCCACTGGATTGTACACTTAAAAATGGTTGAGAAGGTAAATCTTAGGTTATCTGTTTTCACCACACACACATAAAATGTGTAAGTATCAAGTTAGAAGAGGTTATCACTGTGATGCATCAAGAGACAAAGATGAGAGCCGAAATGGGGTAAGAGAAATATGGATGAAAAGAAATGGATTGATTTCAAGGATATTAGGAGTACAGATAATAAGAATTTGTGGAGATTGATTTTAGTCAAGTATGAGGGAGAGTCAGAAATCAACCTATGCCCCACGTTTCTAGTGTGATAAACTGGGACAGACATTGTTGACAGTCTTTGAGGTAGGGAACAAAGAAGAGACACAGGTCTGGTTGGGGTTAGGGGTGAGGGAAATAAGGGTTCACCTTCAGATACAGTGATTTTCAGGTGCTTACAGCAAATCCAAGGGAAATTGTCTAGAAAGAAGTTGGAAATAAAAGTTACAATTTCTGGAAATAGATCCTGGAGCCACTCTCATAGGGAGGGTAATTAAAGCTGTAAGAGTTGATGATTAACAGTGAGTATGCTGCGGACATTTATGGTTTGTCTGCCAGCACATTTCCCTTGGTTTTCTTTTCTTTCTTTCTTTCTTTCTTTCTTTCTTTCTTTCTTTCTTTCTTTTTTAAATTTTATTTATTTATTCATGAGAGACAGAGAGAGAGAGAGAGAGAGGCAGAGGCAGAGGGAGAAGCAGACTCCCCGCAGAGCAGGGAGCCCGATGCAGGACTCGATCCTAGGACCCTGGGATCATGACCTGAGCTGAAGGCAGACTCTCAACAAACTGAGCCACCCAGGCACCCTCCCTTGGTTTTCTTTTGTGTTTTGCACATTCTCATCAACAGTGTGTGATTTGGGTAGGGGATTCCTCTCTGGCCCCAAGGATAGAATATGAGACCCAGGTCAAGGTCAAGTAGAAGGTCACATGTAGCTGGTCACAATGATTAGGATAGAGGAGTAGCAGCCTAAGCTAGTTATTTAAGTGGGAATTGAAGGGCTCATACTGGAACTACTGATTAAAAAAAAGGGGGGGGCCTTCTCTGCTCTATCCCATTGGTCTAGAATGTAGAAAAGTATGAAACTAGGACTACTGAAATCATCTTGCCACCATGAGAGTGAGAATCACAAAGAGCCTGAGAAGGAAGCAAACACATAGATTAGAGATGAAGAAAAACTTTCTTTTTATGTCATTTGAGTCCTGAATCCAGCCATGCCTGAAGGAAGACCTAACCTTGGACATTTAAATTATGTGAGCTAAAAAAAACAAGACAAAACACCAACCTTTTTCTTCTTAAGCCACTTTGAATTTTTTTATATCTGCATTATAATGCATACAGGCAGTCCTCACTTTGCATGGTAGCGAAGGACAATAAAAATGCTCTTTCAAGCAGAAACTAGCAGTGATCTTAAAAATCAGTAAGAAAAATTACAGTGGTCTCTGACCTTTGAAATGTGCTTGTTGGGGTGCCTGGGTGGCTCAGTCAGTTAAGCATCTGACTCTTGATTTCGGCTCAGGTCATGATCTCAGGGTCCTGAGATTGAGGCCCTAGTGCTTCGGGCTCCACACTCAGTGGGGACTCTGCTTGAGATTCTCTCTCTCCCTCTGCCCACCCCCACTTGTGTACATGTGCACTCTCTCTCCAAAATAAATAAGTAAATCTTTTCTAAAAAATGTTCTTATCAAAGATTAAAAACTCTTTTATTGTTGGGAAATAAAAGTAATTATAAAATTATTTATTTAGTACACAGAAATTTTCAACATTAGAAATATTGAGAATTGAAGTGTTTTATTTCTTCATACAAAACTAATCAAAAGGAGTTTGCCTTCTTCGAACGATGTAATCTTTTCTAGGTCTTGGTGAGCTCTTACCTTCCTTTTTAAGTTTGGATCAGCTTCCTACATTTTCTCTTTTGTACTTTCAATACCGTGAAATTCTCTGCGATTTCCTTTCCTTTGAGGATTTTTGCCAGTGTCACTTCCTCTGGGACATCATCCTTATTGTCCCAACCACTCTCCTCATTTATGTTGGTACGTTTTCTTCAGGAAGTTCCTGTGGCTGCATGTCTAGAGTCTCTTGAATGGCAATAGTGTCAACACTCCTACAGGGAGCTATTTATTTTAGAACTCCATTTACTTTCACTTTGAATCTGCAAAATTATGCCAATTTCTGAACCAATGAAATCAGCTTTTACTGGCAGTAAAAGGATCTTATAATTACTGTTTTCTCTCAATGTAGCACCTAACTGCAGTGTTTGGCCTACATGCTGCTTAAACAGATTCGATGTGTGTTTTCATCACAGTAGAAGTAAACACTCCATTTCCACCATTCAGTGGATTTCTATTCTGAGAACAACTTGAACAGTGTTGAAGCCACTTTACCTTGTTTTTCCTTCGATTTATCAAACTTTTTCCAATGTTGTTCCCTCAGTGGTTTCGTGCAGTCCAGGTCTTTTCTTATCTTTGCTCTGCTGTCTCTTCTCAAATCTCCTAATCACATCCTATTTTACTTCCTGCGTTATCACTTTTAAGTTCTTTGCTGTACTTTCAGTTTTTTCTATTATTCGTTTTTGTAAAATATCATGTGGGTTTATCCCGACAGACAAGGAGGCAACCCAGCTCCAGGCTTTGCTGTCTGTGCATGAGCTGAATAACTGGCATGTAATAGCCAACCATTAACAGACTTTGAAAGAGGGGGTGTAGTTGGTCACTGATGTGTATCTGTTATTTATGTAGGGGCTTGTGGATCTGGCTCTGAAGTTTATATTTTATGTACCTACAGTTCATATACAGTGCAACTGAAATTTGAACCATGTTATTGGGATACTGGTATTATTTAATTAGATCATGGTGAATAAAATTTGTACATATCAGAACTGTTTAAAGCAATGACTGTCTTACAACCTAATGTAGAAATTATGTAAGAAGAAAACAGAAGAAATCCTGGAAGAGAACCCTGAGGAAAACCTAAAATCTTGGTTTAAAGAAGAAAATCTTGGCAAAAGAAAAGAAATGTGCACAATACTTATAAAGAGTGGCCAAAGAGGTAGGAGGAAAATGAGAAGCTTGTGGTATAACACAAAGCAAGAAATGAGATATTGCAATTGCATTTTGCACTTCTTTAAATTGAAATATAATTCTCATCCCATAAAATTTACCATTTTATTTTTAAGATTTATTTATTAATTTTAGAGAGAGTGAGAAAGAGAGCAAGAGAGCAGGGGGAGGGGCAAAGGGAAAGGGCAAGAGAGGAGAATCTCTAGCAGACTCTCTGCGAAGTGTGGAGCCCCACATCGGGCTCCATCCCAGGACCCCAAGATCATGACCTAAGCCAAAATCAAGAGTCAGACACTTAACCAACTGAGCCACCCAGAAGCCCCAAAATTCACCTTTATAAAGTGTACAGTTCAGTGATCTGGTGGTGGTTTTTAGTATATTCACAAGGTTGTGCATCCATCACCACTACCTAATTCCAGAGTATTTTCATCATCCCCAAAAGAAACTCTGTACCCATTTGCAGTCAACCCCCATTTTTCCCTCTTCCCAAACCCTAGAAACTACTAATCAACTTTCTTTCTCTTTAGATGTGCCTATTTGTGACATTTTATATAAATAGAATTACGTAACAAAAAACTTTTTGCATCTGACATCTTTAACTTATTATAATGTCTTCAAGGTTTATCCATGTTGTAGCATGTATCTTTATGGCTGCATCATACTGTATTGTGTGGATATACCACATTTATTTATTCACTTATTGGGTGATGGGCATTTGAGTTGTTTCTATTTTTTGCAGCTGTTGCAATGAATATTAGTGTAAAGTTTCTATGTGAACATACCTTCTCAATTTTCTTGGGGATATGCCTAGGAGTAGAATAGCTGGGACACATGGTTATGAACTTTTTGAGAAATCACCAGACTATTTCTGCAGTGGCTGTACCATTTTATATTCCCATAAGCAAAATATGAGGGTTACTTTACTTCTTTTTAAAAAATCTTATATATGAATATTTCCTCTTATTTTATTCTGGTTGTCTAATTTCTCATTTTATTTCACCAAACATATTTCCTCCTTGAACCTTTGACTTCTGTATCCCACATTCGTTGAAGTTACTTCTACCTTTGCAAATAATAAATTTTCTTCATATTGCAAATCATTTATGGCTTCCTTTTCCCATACTGTATATAATTTACTTAAACTATGCAGAGCATAAGGTCTCTCTCAAGTCACTTGTCCAAGCTGTTCATAACCACAAAAAGCACTTCCAAAGTTGGTTAAATATAGGTAAGAACCCTGACTTTATTTACCTTCCTTTCCTCTTCAATTAAATGTATTTAATCTAATTTAATAGTTTTGGATCAAAAACCTGCATAATAATCTTAGCAGTAGGTGATGCAAAGCGAGGAAAATGGCCTTCTTGGGGCGCCTGGGTAGCGCAGTCGTTGGGCGTCTGCCTTCAGCTCAGGGCGTGATCCTGGCATTCCAGGATCGAGTCCCACATCGGGCTCCTCGGCTGGGAGCCTGCTTCTTCCTCTCCCTCTCCCCTGCTGTGTTCCCTCTCTCGCTGGCTGTCTCTCTGTCACATAAATAAATAAAATCTTTAAAAACAAAAAAGAAAAGAAAAAGAAAATGGCCTTCTACTTCAAAAGAGATATCTCAGGGTGTCCCCCACCATTGGACCCTCATAATCTTCACTGAGGTATCAGTCTCCTAGATTTTCCTGGGATTTACTTCCCATCCTCTGGCATGCACGAACTTTCTTAATGCATCTAGAGTATCTGTCACTTCCTACATTCCACAGCTATCAACATAAATGCCATTGACATAGTAGACCAGCATGGTGTTCTAGAGAGCAGTGAGATGATCAAAATCCTTGGAGGCTAAATTACTGCATAGACCTGAAATAGAATGTGTCAAGGCAAACTGTTTCTGGTATTCTTTGCTTATTGGATAAAGGGAAAAAAAAATCAGAACAGTAACTGGCTACCAGGTATCAGGGCTGTGTTGACTTACTAAAGGGATCATGTGAAGTAGCACCTATATTTGAAATCATGACTTGTTTAAATTTATAGTAACTCACTGACATTCTCCAAGACTGATATATTATCTGCACAAACAAACAAACAAAAAAGGTGGTTTTTATTTTTGTATGTGGATATGACAGGAATCACTACCTATGTTTGTTAGCACATGGATTCATTTGCTGGAGAGAGATCCAGGGTGATATAGGCATTGACAAGAAAAAAATTTATTTCTCATTAAATAAAAGTCCTTGTGTAAGTAGACTATAGCTGGCATGATGGTACTATCAGTGACCCAGTTTCTTTTGTCTTATTCTCATACTGTCTCCAAGGAGGTGCCTTGGTCTTCCTTCTAGCTGGCACAAAGGGGAAAAAGAGAAGGGGTAGATATATCACTTCATTATGATGACAAGATCCAGAAATTGCTCTCATCACTCCCACTCATGTCCCATTGACCAAAACTTAGTCACATTGCCATACATAGCTACAATATGGCAGGAAAATAGAGACTTCTTTCTGGAGAGGCTATTTTTCTAACTAACATTTGGAGATACTACTTCTATGAGAGAAAAGGGGAGCACAACCATTGGGGGACAACTAGTAGCTGCTGCCATCTCACCTTAAGCCTTTCAAACCAGCGATGCTGAACTAATCTCTGTAATTCCATCAGTGCGCAGCTTTACTTTGGGTAAGGTCAGGAAGTTCGAGATGTTTGTGTGGCCCTTTGTTGCACAATAACTCTCACTGTAGGGTCAGGGAGCCAACCTGGATATTCAGTCATCTCTATATGCAGGAAATGCGGAAACCACCACAGTATGGGTTTGCAGACCCATAGGTACTGCTGAAGCAGAATTCAGCCCCCCAAATCCAATTACCATCTCACCTTCATATGTCCCCATTCTGCTAGGTAATCATAATGACATCCCGGACTGTGTTACTTCAGAGTCAGGGGACAATAATCCCTGAAAGATCCAGCTATTTCCCTTTCAACTACCCAGTTACCTTGGTATATAGTCAAAGATTCTTTTGGAAAAGACTGAAAGATGTATAGGACCTTCTTGCAATAATATTGCAAGGTCTTCCTTCAAGGTTGACTGGTTTCCACTACATTCAAAGAGCTGTGGATTTGGGGATAGACTGAAGTTTAGAAATTGAGTGAGAAGCCATGGTGATACCTTAGTGACTTGTGATAAGCCTCTATTAGGTTTTATCATTCATTTGTTATTATTGTTATTGTTAATCTGACCTACTTCATTCCTAGGGAATCCCATGAAAGGTTAAGATATCACTAAGGAATTCTCTTTTAAATCACCCCAATCGCCACTCCAGCTCTGCTACACGGTATAGTAAAAATTCTACTTTGCCTCTGATTTTTATTTGATGTTCCCAGGCCTGTCATCCTAGAAACCTATCATCACAATTGCTACCAAGGATCCCAGTTCAGTAGTAATATCACCCTCCTTCCTTTCCAGTCTGAAGAGGGGATTTTAAAAAGATATTGTTGGTCTCAATGCAATACATACAGTACTGTTGGTCATAGGCATAGTGAGGTGGTCATCAAGAAGGTTGCAGATAATGAATTCGCTCTGACCTTTTCAGCTTAAAACTTTGGATTGCTTTTTCTATATCATTTCAAGAATTTTTTTGTATTTCAACTTGATGCCATGTAGGTGACTTTTGAATGTACATTTTAGTCAGCCTCTGAGCAAACAATGAGAACTATTCCCAGGGGTTTCACCAGCACTTTGAACCCAGAATGATTAATAATTACAGCAGTATCCCTAAATTCAGTCTGATCTGAAGTAGTGTTCTATCCTCCCTAGATTAGTATGTTCAGAATCTGTTTTCACACATTTGCCAAGCCATTTAGGAAAATAACAAACAAAACCTTGTACTTATTTGCTGACCTCCTGCATGTGCTGTTGCTCTTGTCTCACCTGACCCGTGCTGGGGTCTGACACACTCACCAGTGAGAGGCTATGCAAAGTGGGATACGTAGGGCAAGAACAGAATTTCTGTTCTCTTTCAAGTTGAGTACTTCAGGCAAGCTCTTAAGCAAATCCAGGTCAGCTTCACTGGATATGACAGGAGGAGGTGCTGTAAGTTGGACATGAGTTGGACACGGGGAGACTCAGTATAACTTGAGGATTCAGAGTAGTTGGAGCCATCTCAGTCCTCCCCAGTGTTGACATTACAATTCTCGGGTTTTTCTCCTTTACAAAAGAGATCTGCAGGTGGTTGTGGTGAAATATTGAGACTCTTTAGTGGTCCTCAAACATTACCATGAGTCAAAATCACACTGAAGACTTCTTCAAATATAGATGTCTGGGCCCCACCCCCAGTTTCTGTTTCAGTATTTCTAGAATGAAGCCCAAGAAATGCCTTTCCTAAGGAGTTCCCGGTTGTCACTTACGCTACTGACCCAGGAACCACATTTTGACCACTTCTGAGCGACCTTGTAATTCAGCAACCTATGTTTAATATCTGGCTATATCCGTTCTGTAGTTATAAACGATTGGAGTTTCTTTGAGAGAAATCAGAAATTCCTAGCTTTTTGACTGTTTCTTGAGTAAGTCCATGTTCTTTCTTGAAGTTACTCAGTTTAGTTAATGGCCCTTATATCCCTGTATTCCTGCGCTCCCAGAATGGTTAATTGCAGTAGGCACTCAAATGTGGCATTTCATTCTAGGTGACCACAGGTGAAAAGTTAACTAATTTATTGCTGGGTGCCATGAATTACTGTCATCTCTTAGAAGCTTTAACCCAGTCACATATATATATATATTTTTTTCATTTCCTGATCACATATTCCCATCTTTTTAATATTCTGTTGTCCATAAACCCTTCTGGTACCAATTACTAAACAGGAAAGAGGTTTTAATTACAGATACCATAGTCAACTCTACCTGGCATCTGTACAAATGGATTTCATAATGGTTATAGAAAATTCACAGAAACATTATGAGACCTGATGAAAAACCCTAGCCTGAGATTCCAGGTGTGAGATCCAAAACTGTATCACAGAAGTAGGTTATTAAGAAAAATACTGCCTTTCTAGAGCCAGAAAGCTGACAAATCAAAGATCTGCCACCACATCTGCTGGCTTCAGTATGTTGCATCAGAATTTGTACCAATCAAATAAATCTCCTGTCCTCTGACTCCCCCATGTAACTTTGTTCTAAATTAAAGCCTACTGCATAGGATTAACAAAACACATACCACATCTAGGGAGTGAAGGAGACATTTTTAATTTATTCCTTTGTGGTGGCTCTCCAGCCTTCTCACTCTAGAAAAGCATGCAAAAAGAGAACGAGATTAGGTGCTGAGTGAACCAGTCCATGGTATCTGCTACAGGTAGAAATTGCAGCACACAGTTTGCGTGATTGTGCATGGCTAGCTAAAAGGGAATAAGAATTGAGAGGATCTTAATGCTGAAGGGAAAGTGGAACCAGAACATGGTGGGACACAGAGTTTCCCCAATATTTGCTATTCTTCATACTGAATTAAATTGGTAGTCAAGTAATCCGAACAAAAGTAAAAGTAAAAAGTAAAAGAACTCCACCCCTTTTTAGATATATAACTTTGAATAAGTTATTTAACTTCTCTGTTTCCTCATCTATAGAATGTCAATAACGTCAAATATAATAATACCTGTTCATAGAGATGTTGAGGATTAAATGACATAACTTTTCTATATCATTAAGCACAATCCCTAACACATATATACTAGTTTAATATTTATTATGAGGTATAGGCACATTTTTTAAATTCTTGAAATACTTATGAGTGTGGGATATTGATGGAAAGTCTCACCTGAACAGATATTTTTGATTAATCAAAACATCCAAATCCCTGAGCAATCTGGAAGAAATTGAATTTTTTCATGATAGTGTATCACCTAACTATTGCTGCACGGCAAACTACCCCAAAATTTAGTAAATTAAAGGAACGAACTATTGTTTCTCAGGTATTTATGGGTCTGCTGAATGCCTCTGTTGGTCTGGGTTGTATTTGTCAGGATCCTTAAGTGGCCTTCCTTTCTGTTCTCATGGACTGTGGTACACCTCAAATTACATTGATTCAAAACTAATGGTTTAGAAGGCTCTCTTCCTTGTGTACTAATTTTCACGTTTGATTATTGAAGTATTTATGAACATAGGTTTATAATCTTCAAATAGAAAAATAACCTATTTGGCTATTGTCAAAGGAAGAATTCTATTGCATGGAAAACATAAATCATTTGCCAGTTCAATTATAAATATTAAAAAAACAATAAATTCCCATAGACTATGTACTATAATTAGGCAAAATTTTTCCTAAACTGGTGGCTTATTCAGACACTCAAGAATAACCAGAAAAGTTATATGGGAATTGAGGGATGGCAAGGCTTTACTGACCAGATCAGGGGCTCAATGGGAAAAGGGTTCCAAGATGACACATGCACATATGTGTGTGAGGAAGGGAGCCGACAGAGGATATTAGTGAGTATATGTGTGTATGTAAAACTAAGAAATACTAACATGTAATGTATAAATAACCCCAAAGACCACATCCAGTGTGTTTTCTGAAATAGACAACTTTTACAACACGGTTTCCATAAAACTGACAATGACTTTCTTTAGAGAAGGAAAAATGGAACTTTGTTTTTCTGCTTTTAAACAATGCACTTGATGTATCTCTTTGTCAGCTACCCAAATTGAAACACATGTGTTATTGGCTTTTGGGATATTTTCATGTTTAGAAGTTAGGAGATCATCAATAAATTAATTATGTTAATAAGAGATGCCAGTTCCAGCCTTTCACTTTGCCCACTCTCCAGCTCCGTGTGAAAGTACACTCCTTTACGCAATGAGTTTGCTAAGGAACAAGGACTGAGTTGCAATTAAATAAGACAGTTTTTCCAAATAAAAACAAAAATCTTTGATTCTTTATTAAAGGTTAAAGTAGGAGCAATTTAAACAGGGATTACTTGTTTTGAACTAGGTATGCCCAGAGTCAAAACAATTTGAGCATTTCAAGAAAAACAAATTTTAGTGTAATTCTTGAATAATGAGGTTTCAATGAGAATGGATATTCCTATGATGCAGAACAATTTATATGATTTCCTCCAATTTGGTCAATTCTCATTACTACAAACTTATATGGATGTGACTGACTAAATTAGTGGTTATCACTCCCCCATTCTTATTTCTAGAAAGACTCAGCAATTATAGTACAGTTGTATTTATTAATTTTTTAGATTAACTGAATGATTAACATCAAGCTTAAAACTATCTGAAGCAAAAATTAAAGTGTGTGTTTACAAAACATAACTTATAAATAAATCTTGGTTATACCCTCTTATTGGTACAATGTAGTAGCTAAAAGTACAAGCTTTGGAGTCAAGTAGACCCAACGTTGGCATATTAGCTGATCTACACAAGCCAAATTTTTCTCAACCGTCAAATGAGAATATATTAGTTGTTAATTCAGTGCACCTGAAAAGTCTTAAGTGCTCATTAAATGTGTGCTGTTGTTCTATTACCTGCTTTGCAAAGTAGGCAGTACTGTTAGATTGTAATTTTTTAATAGGTTCATAAGTTCTTATTGAATTAAATTAAAGTCAGCATGTTACTTCTGAGGAAGCCAACAATATTCCCACAAGGTTGTAAAGAATCATGGTTTTTGGTGGCTATTGGGTAATTTGTGTGAAACTAGGCTGTGGTTTCAGGGTAGTCTTTCTAAGTCTATAGAAATATGCTAATTTCCTCTGCAACCAGCCTAAATCGAGTACCACCATGCCCTGCTAGGAAAGCTGCAAGAGCCTCCTTTTACCCAACTTACCCTCTATGCAATCAGATTTCTATACTGGGGTTAAAACGATCTTCTAAAAATGTAAATCTTACTCAAGTCTCATTTATACTGCTCCCAACAGCTCAAAGCTCTTCAATGGGAAGCAGGTTCTGGAACCTGTCTTCCTTTTTGCTACCTCACCTCTTACCATTATCCCTCCTCTTCTTACTGCTACAGTGAATGTTTTTACTTTGTTCTTAAACTTCCCACCCTGCTCTTGCCTCAGGCCCTTTACATATATTCTTCCCCCTACCTGGAAGAAACTCCTCCAGATCAGCCCCCTTCACTGGGTAACACCCTTCTCATTGTCTCAGCTCTGCTAATGTGGGGAGCCCTCCCACATTAGTCTTTGACAGGTTCCTTTGTCCTCAGGCTTATGGACTGGCGGTTTTGTTTTCCTTTTCTGCACTTATCTTAAATCAAATGGGTGTGTACTCGCTTGTGAGTGAATCTTACTAAAGTCTATCTCTTTCACTAGCTAGAAAGCTTTGAGAAAATAGACTAATGTCTGTTTCCGTGTATGCCTAGCACCTAGCAGCACAGTATTTAGCACATAGTGGCACTCAATATAGATTGCAGAACACGTTTATTACTCAGTGAAGCAGGCAGCTTCTGAAAGGAGGGGAATGAAGAGACAATCTTTCCAAAAATAAGCTGAAGCCACTTTAGAGCCTTTGCTTATGTCCCACCCTGACTCTCTACATAGCCTCTATATCCAAGCATTATAAAACAATGTGATAAGATAGGACTATTTTTTCCCCCATCAGAGATGATCAATCTTTTCCATGTCAAGCCATAAGAGGTAGGATCCAGGAATGAATGCAAAGGAGAAAAAAAAGCCACATTTGACTTAATAGAGGGCTACTTTAAACCATATCTTCCTCTCTCAGCTTAATTTTTTTAGTTCCTTAAGAAAAGTTCTCCACGTCTAAGATAAATAGATAAAAAGTCTACAAGATGCATGACTTTCTCCTTGAACCATCAAAGCATCTGAAATTTTCAGTAAATGATGGTAAGAGAGAGAGCATCCCTAGAGGCTGGACCCTCCTCAGTCCCTAGACACATATGCCACCACCTCCTGACCAGTCTCAAAGGTAGGCGGAGAGACTGTAATCTGCATAATACAACTGCAGCAGAGCCTGGTGCTCCAGCCTCCATCCAAAATACAACTCCCTCAGGCTTTATTCATCTCTGAATGTCAATATCAAGTACACGTAATTTTTCTTCTGTGCCTTGTTACTTTGCAAGTGCTGTAGGTAGAGGCATCAAACTAAGTAACATCTCTCTCTCTCTCTTTTAACCTCTTAAGATGCATGAACTTACAGATTTCTTTAGTAGTAAGCGTGGACCAGAAAGAGTATAAAGGTGCTTAGAGCACCTTAGGGGACTTGGAAAGATGTCACCAGTGGCTAGAAAACAGGAACATGTATAGAGTTGTTGGAGGGCAGAGCAGACGCCAGGGACTAATTTATAATCTTGGCAATATTGGCTGTAATCTGCCTCATCAAATCAAACAGTCATCAAGGAAAAGAGAAAGAGTTATGTAAAAGCTCATATAGTTACCAGTGGGTAGAGGAGAGTTTGTCTTACATCAGGCAGCTATGGATGCCTCATCTCACAGCTTCTCACATATATTAGGATCATAGGGGTGGCCAATTCCCTTTGAGATAACTCCCAACATTCATACTCCTCTCCCTGATGCTTTTCTGCTCCCTCTTTTTTTCTTGTAGAGCCAGCTTGCCTGCTTAGTGGAAGAATAAGTCCATGAGTATGAGTCATACAAGTCTCAGATCATCAGACCACCTCACAAAGGAGCAAAGA
Organism: Ursus maritimus; assembly: GCF_017311325.1. Lineage (NCBI taxonomy): Eukaryota > Metazoa > Chordata > Mammalia > Carnivora > Ursidae > Ursus > Ursus maritimus. Next base: position 50,268,412 of record NW_024423343.1, read on the forward strand.
TCTCACAGGAGGAAAATAGACTGAGGTATTTCTCCATAACCTGGGAAGTAATTTTTAAAATCTAGTCCCATTACAAGTAGATACAAACATCATTGTTTGTAAAACGCCTAGAGTTTAGGCACATTTGTGTCACTTAGGTATGCATATATGTGTTTAAGTATTTATCTGTTTATTTGTTATTAGAGCCTAACTTCATAATCAGATCATTCTGTTTGGGCCCCAAAAGTGGCTTGTCACTGAATAAAAGTAATTTCCCATGGCAGGTGCTCCCAGCAGGTGGCTGCTCACAGTACCTGCATCAAAAAGGTAGATTTAGTCAGAGATTTTATTTTAATATGAAATCTGTATTGCAGCCTGAGCCACTACTGGGTGATGTGCCAAAATTCATGTCTGCAGCATGATTTATTATGTGAAAATACCACAGAACTAATCAGTGGAGTTACTAATTAATACAAATCTGCATTTTTTGCATAAGCAATTAGTGCAAGGAGAAAGCAGTGAAAGAGGAAGTTTGACTCCTTTAATCTCAGTGCCTACTCAAGCAGAAAGACCCACCAGGGCCAAACTCCAAGATCTACATTTGGAATTTCCCCCCTTTGATTAGTTGAAGACATAAAAGGTCAAATTATCAATATTTAATTCAGGTGAAAATATGTTTTTTAAAGAAAAAAGAAAACATTTTAAAGAAAGTGAGATTCTAGGTGTAAATTCTTGAATCAAAAACAATTATATTTTCCATTTCAGTAAAGTCTGAATAATATTTAATAAGGATTCTGATTGCTAATAATAATGACATTTAAAAATTACATCAATAATAGGAGGAGGGGTGTGTGGCATATGTTTCCAAGATGTTGAAATCACCAAAGGTGCTTGTTCTTCTGAGTCACATCTCTACTAGACTTTTCTCGTATATTGTGGATGTCATGTGTATTAAGATGCACTATTCTAAATCCAGTATTTAGATAAAGGTGGCTCACCAAATCTGAGCAAATAGTGCCATTTAACTTCAGTGGGTTTATTTTCCCATCAATTTAATAGAAACTGTTTATAATATGAAATAACTTGAGAGTTGAAAGGGTGATAGTGATGAAAAAAGATTTATATCATCAATAAAATGTACACTCCATACAATAAAAGCAAAATTAAGAAAATATTTTTAGATGTCTTATTATTTCTGCTCACAGCAAATGAGAGTTCATTTTGATTCTGACGCTGTGTGGCAAACAAGTGCAACTATCTTTCTGAAAGTTATTCAATATATCATTTCTTTGTTTCAGGCTTGCCAGCTCAAAGGGTAATTTAAGCCCTTTCCTCACCCCTAAACCCGGATATCTACTTTTCCAGGAAACTTATTCTGAAAAGAAGGTGGCTAATTAAATGCAGATTTGCAGGGCTCTCTCATTAAAAGTTCGCATGTGGTGGTCAATGGTTTTGAGAAAGAAGGCAAATAGGAAGAAGCAAAAGCTGCTGGAAGGGGTTTTTTTGAATCTTAGTACCGCGTATTTCAAGGCCCGCGAAGTGGGAATTGTCCACGGTGCTGATACCTTGAGCAAACTATTTTTCCTACAAGCTGCCTGGGGCTCTAAACCTGGCTCGCCTGGCTTCTGTGCGATCCAGGAACTTGCCGGGTCTCCTCCCCCAACCCCGCAGCAGCCTTTGTTCAGGGGGTGCTTAGGCGTCGTCGGTGTTTCTCTGCTCTCCGTACCGGCAGCTACACCCAGTTACCGGGGCTGCTTGTTCGCTTGTTGCTTTCGGTTAAGGCGAAGGTTGGCCAACACCGGGCGCTTGTCAGTTACCCAGCCCCGCGGTCCCCTCTAGACCTCAAGCTGTTGCTCAAGGCGCGCGAAACAGACGCGCGCTCTGTTTACTCTCCCACCCTGAGAACAGGAGCGCCCACGAACACACACTCATGCACACACTCACACACACTTACACTCACATAACCTACCACACACACTCACTGACCCAGATCACATACACCTCCACACACTCCCACATTCACAATCACACACCCTCATACATTCATGTACACACTCCCATTCACACAATCTCACACACTCTTATACACTCATATTCATATTCACACACATTTGTACACTTAAGCACACTCCCACACATAGTGCATCTAACGCACGACGCCTTGGGCAATCATGTGGGTGACCTACGCTTGCCATAATGCTCAGAGCTGCGTTGATTTTACATTGTGGATATGCGCGTTGGATGGTTTTAGGAAAACTCCTCACTTCTGACCGAGAATCAGAGACAAGGTCCTTCTGAGCCCTGTAGGCGCCGTAAGGGGAGCCACCCAGGCCCCGGTGGGACAAGGAGGACGTAAATAATAAATAAAAGAGCACAGGCAGGCCGAGCTGGGGAAGCCCGGCACTAAATCACTTCCCAAATCACAGCCGCGTTGTGCTCCATCCAATAGCTCTAAGCGATTTGTGGGGTTGGGGGTTGGAATCAATTTTTTTCCGTTCTCGCAGGTGCAATATGAATCAATTATCTTAATTAAGATTATGCCGCAAGCCCAGGAGATTTGGGGAGGACGGGTTTTGCGCTCGGGGCGACGGCGAGGCATTTTAATAGCTTTTCTCCTGCTCCCGGCTTCCCCCAGTCGCCGCCTGGCTGTCGAGCCCGGGCAGCTCCAGCCTCTGGCCAGGACCTGGGCTCCCAGTGGCCTCCCCGGAGGCGGAGGCGCAAACCTGGCGCCGCGCCGGCGATCTGGGGGGAACCCGTAACATTCCCCTCTGGCTTCCCAAAGGCCTCTAAGCTACCGGGCCTATGAAAGACCTACCTACAGCTTTCGGCCCTAGGCTTCTTCGGCCCCAGCGCCCTACGGTCTCGCCCGCCCCGAAGTCTCCCACCACTTCCCGCTTCTGGAACAGGATGAGGTCAGGACACCCCCCCTCCTGGGAGGGGCAGGGAGAGGACGCGGGCGCCGTTCGAGGTCGGTGGGGCCACCCGGGCTACACTTGATTCTTTCATTGAACACAAGCCTCCCTTTGCAAGAGCAAGCATCTGCTTCCGCGAGAAACAGGTCACCGCCGGGGACGCCGGCCCTGCCCCTGCTCTTTATCTAGGCCCGGTGAATGCGTCGAACACCCCACCCCCACCCGCGCCGCCAGCTACACGCTTCCCACTCCCTACGTCCCGACCACACGCCTCCATCTCGCCTCCCCCGCCCCATACACTGTGCCACACGCCTCCCTCCCCCCACCCCCCGTTCTCCCCGCCCTGGCCACACTCCCCTCTCCCCACCCCGGCCACACGCCTCCTCCCGCCCCTCTTCCCGCCGGCGCTCCTGCTGCCGCTTTAACGGCCGGGACCGCCCGGCCCGCGCCGCGCGCTCCAAGCGGGGACCCGGGGGGCGACAGATTTGGGGCATTGCTCGAGGGCAGTGAGTCATGAAAGCCGCTTTTGTTACCCGCGCGTGCGGTTCGCGTGCCGCTCAGCAGCCTGCAGCGCCCAGTGGGGACCGGAGCTGGAGAAGTACCGCTAACTGGCAGCGCCGGCTGAGGGAAAGGGCGAGAATTTAGGCAATCGGAGGGGGAAAGTGTGCAACTGTCGAAACAAAGTCCAAAGAAGGAGAGGAAAATGAGGAGGCGGGGGCGGCGACTGTGCCTCCTACTGAGTCCCACAGCGCCCGCACTCCATCCTCTTCCAGCGTCACCGCCACCACTGTACTCTCGCCCCACTTTCTCGCCCCGTCTCCTCTCAACAAAAAGCACCTCAATCTAGGTCTAGTCAGCACTTCTCCCCTCGGCCCTGACTGCTCCGGGAGGTCGAGTCTGGGCTCTCTCGGCGCCAGGATTCCCTCGCTGGGGTATTGACATTCCCCGCGCAGAGGAGGGTTTGCACCCAAGCTCTGTGGGCCGTGAGGCTCATTAAAAGCCACAGTGAGACCGACCCCTCCAGGTCTCTGGAACATCCCAGAGTGGACTTTTCTTTGTACAAATCCCAGGCCTGGGAGAACGACGGGCACTGGGGTTAGGGATGAATTATCAGAAGGAAAGGGAAGGACCGCGTCTACTGATTTCTGCACTTTGGGCATTTGAGTCTCGGCTGGCGAAACACCCGGTCCTTTTCTGCCCTGGAACATCTGGTTCCACCAAGCATCTCCTGTATTCCACAGGATGTCACAAACTAAGGACGTTTCCGCTTCCCGGGGGGAGGAGGGATCTCCTAGGTCAACCCCGCGCCTTTGGGCAGCTGAAGCCATCTCTTCCATCCGCCCCTAACATTTCCCCAGAAGCTCCTCTAAGACGGAGAAGGGAGAGCCAGGGCGCAAGTTCCACATCCCCACCGCATGGTGGGCTAGCCTGTGGAGCGGCTGCCAGGAGAGTGGGGGGCACTTGGTCCAGCCCTGCAGCAAGTGTCCTCAGACCTGCAAGTTGTGGACCCGCCTTAACTTCGACGCCCCTTGAGTTTTAACCCATCACTGATAATACAGACGGTGCAGTGGTAAATAATGAGACTAGGCTCCTAGGTCAATTATTTTATAATCTTCTGTGCTCTTCGTACATTGACGAGTGAACGCAGAAAAGCAAAAACTCCCTACAGCTCTGCTCTTGGAAACTCAGCATAATTCACGTCACACTTTCGGCAACGGGTCAGGGCGTACACCCCTTTATTTCCCTTTCATATTTGCCCTGGACAAGGAAGGCTGCATTCGCTGCCTTCCAGACACCAGTGATCTCGTTAGGACCCTCTTCCCCTCTCCACTGCGCCACCACTCCAGTTCCCAGAGGCACCTAGCTTCAGCCGCTCAACCCTGACACTGTTTGCAAACTCGAGGGGCTTTTAGAGCGATTGAGTTTAAATAAACAATCCAAGTTCCACGTGTTCGTTTGAGGGGGCTACAGGTCTGGGAGGGATAGGGTGTTAGTTAATGGAGGATTTAGAGACAAAGATGGTGGAGAAGGAATGGAAAAGATGGGATATATAACTACAACCTGCCTTGGTAGGAACGAATAAATAATTGCCATTCAAACACAAATACAGCTCCTTCAGAATTAGTCAGGAATCTCTATGATCTTTGCTTGATGTGCAAGGTGGAGGTTGAGTCAAGTCAGTCTTTGAGGTCTGGAGGAGTCGTGGCCATTAACCCCTTCTAGAGTTGTGCTAAAGGCCTTTCTCGAAAGAGGAGTGAAAAGACTCATTTAGCATAGGCCTGTTGCATCCTCCCTTTGAGAAGGCTTGTCTGAACCAAGTGCCTACTTACAGGCCTGTGAGCGTGGAGTGCCAGCCTGTGGCAAGGAACAAGGGGCATGGGATGAAAGCATCCTTTGCAACAATCCAATGGCCTTGGCAAAAAGGCAGAATTCAAGCATCAGACGAGTCCCCCAGCTTTCACACAGATCACTCTGAGGTGGAAGGAGCCAAGGGCTGAGCGCATGGACTGGCTTGCGCTGAGGACTAGGACCTCTGTGGGGAAGGGGGTTGATGTATTGAGGAGTCTCCAGGGACAGAGGTAGCTGAAGGTGGGGGCACAACGAGTTGCATTATGTATGGTGGGGTAGAGTGACAGGTACAAAATTTCTATACTCTAGAGGCTGGGAGCGGGTGATACAATTAAGGAGGCTAGAGGACTAGCATCAAAGCTGAGTTTACAGATGAAGCCATTTTCACATGGCGTATATGTTTTCTTAAGGGTTTAAAGGACATGAGGAGAAGCCACCCTTTGGCGCCAATAAGCAAAGCGTCTGCCAACAGGAGGAAACCCAGAGATGGACTAGTCAGAGAGGGCAGAAAGTCTTGGTGCTCTGGAGACCAAAGCCTGGACAAGGCATCAAATGGAGTCAGGACGCTTCACTGCACGCCTCAGTCTCCAGGCTTCTGCCTCTTTCACCTCTGCGCTACTTCCCGCCCCAACGCGGGCCACTCACTCTGATCTGAACCCAGTCAACGTTAGCTTTCCCGCTCCCTTCCCTCAATTCCCCTCCCCCCTTGCCCCCTCTCCCTTCTGCCGCCTGAAAGGGTTAATCTCTCCTGCGGGTAAAAACAGGTCCGCGGAGTCTCTAACTGGCGACAGATGGGCCACTTTCTTCTGGCCACAAAGGGGCCGGAATGGAGCGCTCCGCGGCATACAAATGGGCAGGTCACGTGGTTCCCGGCTCCTGGCTGGACCGGGAAGACCATATGGCGCATGCCGGGGAGGAAGGAGATGGGGCGGGGGTAGGGGTGGGGGCGAGGGGAGCTGGAGTCGGAGGAGGGTGGGAGAGGAGCAGGGCTGAAGGGGCGGGCGGTGGGGGAGGGCGGAAGGGAGCGCTCAGCCTGGACGCGTGCGCAGGCGCCGGGCGCAAGGACCTGCTAGCCGCTCGGCTCCCGGCCCCGCCCGCGCTTAGCATCACCAACCCGGCTATATAACCTGAGCGCCCGCGCGGCCAGGACACGAGGAATTCGCCCCACGCAGAAGGCACGGCATCCGGAGGCCCCAGGGTTATGAGACCATCACTGCTCAGGACCTACTAACAACTGCAGGTAATTACAATTCTGTCATTTTTGCCTGGGAATAAAAGCAGTAATGAAGACCGGATGTACCTACACATATTCTGAACGTGTGCGTTTGCGAGCGTGTGTATGTGTATTGAACAGACATTCCTCCCCATGATTGCAGGCAAATACGCACACATTATGACTCGCATCACTCAAATACCGACAGCAGGCTTTAAAATTAAAAAAAAAAATGTTTTAGTGTTTTGGTTTTGAGGGGGGGGAATTATAGGAGCATCTTTGAATTTTTTAAATGATGCACAGTAACTCTGATTATTTGCTAGCGGTGGTTTCAAAGTCATGAAAGCAAATAACTACTTCACTTTCTCACTTCTTCCAGTAAAGAAAAAGAAAAAAAGAAAAGCCCTGTTACCAATATTTGTTTTGTGTGCATGTATTTTATGGAAATTGCAAGTGCCAAGTAATTTTTTCAGTGAATAAAAGGGACATTTGATACCCGGAGTATACACACCCCGGAAAATAAGCCCGTTTACAGATAGTTTAGTTGGGGGGGGGTGTGGAGAACGAGAGAGGAACCCACTCCTGCTACCTGTTACTGCTCCAGAGGCAGCCAAGTCCCCAGCAGCCACTGCAGGAGCCAGAAATTCAGTTGTCTCACTAAAGGCTTTTTATTTTCTTTATTAGTAAAGCGGCAACTTCGCTATTGCCAATCGCTGACCATTATAATTACTCAATCTTTTAAAGAGAGGTTTGAGGCGAAGTTTGAAAAGCCCCAATAAAGAGCGGGCGGCCCTTTCAATGGGCTGTTTATTAGAGAGGAGCCTTCCGCACCTGATCCCAAGCGCGTGGAAGGGCGCTCTGCGCCGTGCCCCCAGCTTTGGCCATGTAGCTAGCGCTTTTGTACAAGGTGGAAACTCAGCAGAGGGACAGTGGTGGGAGGCGAGAAAAGAAAGGCGAGGGTGGGGTGGAAGACCCCTGCCCACTTTTGTTGCCAAATGTTTCGTTGTTGGTGAAATAATTTGGTGGAAACTACTTTTTCTCCGCCACGCATTTGTTCTTCAATTTCCGGTTAGTATAATCTTCTTAAAAATCACTGCCACCGTTAGTAAATTACGTAATGACTCTTCAACTCTAATCGCTAACTATAAGAAGCGAGGGCAGAGAAGGGAACAAACAGAATTGCGTTTTTCCAACTCACTTTTTTTTTTGTGGAGTTGTGACTTTGAACTCATGCACATAAACGTGAAGTAGTAGGGGGGAAAACAAACATGAAGTAGTCGAAATGTATGCTCATTTTCACGCATATTATTCTGCCACATAATTACCATAAACACACTTTCAGCAATCACTAGGAAACATACACGCAGGAGTGTACATATACACATATTTACTCTCTCCCCCACCTCCAGCCGTGCCCCGTCTCCTATGTGTCAGTGGGGCACACACACGCCATTATAAAACACAGCATTTAACTTTTTCTTAGGAGTATCCATTTTGTAATGAGCTGGTACTTCTCTTCACATGCATTTCTACAAGGTTAGGGAGTGGGACATGAGGGCATAGGTAGGTTTTGAATGTAGCGTTTTTCTCCTTTTCTTTCTGTTCCTCTCTTCCCCCTGTTGAATGTAGGAAACCGAAACATGACAAAATCTTACAGCGAGAGCGGGCTGATGGGCGAGCCTCAGCCTCAGGGTCCTCCCAGCTGGACAGACGAATGTCTCAGTTCTCAGGACGAGGAGCACGAGGCAGACAAGAAGGAGGACGACCTCGAAGCCATGAACGCGGAAGAGGACTCCCTGAGGAACGGGGGAGAGGAGGAGGAGGAAGACGAGGATCTAGAAGAGGAGGAAGAAGAGGAAGAGGAGGATGACGATCAAAAGCCCAAGAGACGGGGCCCCAAAAAGAAGAAGATGACCAAGGCGCGCCTGGAGCGTTTTAAGCTAAGGCGCATGAAGGCCAACGCCCGAGAACGCAACCGCATGCACGGGCTAAATGCGGCTCTGGACAACCTGCGCAAGGTGGTGCCCTGCTATTCCAAGACGCAGAAGCTGTCCAAAATCGAGACGCTGCGCCTGGCCAAGAATTACATCTGGGCTCTGTCGGAGATCCTGCGTTCAGGCAAAAGCCCTGATCTGGTCTCCTTCGTACAGACTCTCTGCAAGGGCTTATCCCAGCCCACCACCAACCTGGTTGCCGGCTGTCTGCAGCTTAATCCTCGGACTTTTCTGCCTGAGCAGAACCAGGACATGCCTCCGCACCTGCCTACCGCCAGCGCTTCCTTCCCTGTGCACCCCTACTCTTACCAGTCGCCGGGGCTGCCCAGTCCTCCCTACGGTACCATGGACAGCTCCCACGTCTTCCACGTTAAGCCGCCGCCGCACGCCTACGGCGCTGCGCTGGAGCCCTTCTTTGAAAGCCCCCTGACTGATTGCACCAGCCCTTCCTTTGACGGACCCCTCAGCCCGCCGCTCAGTATCAATGGCAACTTCTCTTTCAAACACGAACCGTCCGCCGAGTTTGAGAAAAATTATGCCTTTACCATGCACTACCCTGCAGCGACCCTGGCAGGGGCCCAAAGCCACGGATCAATCTTCTCGGGCGCCGCTGCCCCTCGCTGCGAGATCCCTATAGACAATATCATGTCCTTCGATAGCCATTCACATCATGAGCGAGTCATGAGTGCCCAGCTCAATGCCATCTTTCACGATTAGAGGCACGTCAGTTTCACCATCCCCGGGAAACGTACCCACTGTGCTTACAGTGACTGTGGTGTTTACAAAAGGCAGCCCTTTGGGTACTATTGCTGCAAAGTGCAAATACTCCAAGCTTCAAGTGATATATGTATTTATTGTCGTTACTGCCTTTGGAAGAAACAGGGGATCAAAGTTCCTGTTCACCTTATGTATTATTTTCTATAGCTCTTCTATTTTAAAAAAGTAATACGGTAAAAAAAAAAAAATGCACCACAAATTTGGTGTAGCTGTATTCAGATCATATTAATTATCTGATCGGGATAACAAAATCACAAGCAATAATTAGGATCTATGCAATTTTTAAACTAGTAATGGGCCAATTAAAATATATATAAATATATATTTTTCAACCAGCATTTTACTACTTGTTACCTTTCCCATGCTGAATTATTTTGTTGTGATTTTGTACAGAATTTTTAATGACTTTTTATAATGTGGATTTCCTATTTTAAAACCATGCAGCTTCATCAATTTTTATACATATCAGAAAAGTAGAATTATATCTAATTTATACAAAATAATTTAACTAATTTAAACCAGCAGAAAAGTGCTTAGAAAGTTATTCTGTTGCCTTAGCACTTCTTTCCTCTCTAATTGTAAAAAAAGAAAAATATTGCACAATTTGAGCAATTCATTTCACTTTAAAGTCTTTACTTCTCCTTAAAACAAAAACCAGACCCATAACTCTTAAGAGGATAAAAAAAAAAAAACAGAGAGATGTAGTCCCTATCAAAACATATCAATTCAATACATTACTTGCACAAGCTTGTATATACATATTATAAACAAATGCCAACATACCCTTCTTTAAATCAAAAGCTGCTTGACTATCACATACAATTTGCACTGTTTCTTTTTAGTCTTTTACTCCTTTGCATTCCATGATTTTACAGAGAATCTGAAGCTATTGATGTTTCCAGAAAATATAAATGCATGATTTTATACATAGTCACAGAAATGGTGGTTTGTCATATATTCATGTAATAAATCTGAGCCTAAATCTAATCAGGTTGTTAATGTTGGGATTTATACCTATTGTAGTCAATTAGTACAGTAGCTTAAATAAATTCAAACCATTTAATTCATAATTAGAACAATAGCTATTGCATGTAAAATGCAGTCCAGAGTAAGTGCTGTTTGAGATGTGATACTGGTACCACTGGAATCGATCTGTACTGTAATCTTGTTTGTAATCCTGTATATTATGGTGTAATGCACAATTTAGAAAACACTCATCCAGTTGCAATAAAATAGTATTGAAAATCTGACCAATTGTTGCATTTCTTCTTAAAGTGATTTAAGTATAAATAATTCCTAAGCAGAATAGTTACTTTATTTGTGGAATTAAAAAATAATAAATGCTATTTGTAGAATAAAATAAAAGACGAAAGTTTACTTTAGCATACTCTCTAGTCTGTTTATCTTGGTTAGGGAGTCACCAGCTCTTTGTAGATAATGAAAGAACCTAACTCATATTTCATTACATGGAATATGAGGCTGGGGGTGGGGTGGGGAGATAAATGGTTGTGTTTGTTTTTCTTTGTTTTAAGTGTCTTCATTTTTAGCTTTTTTTATTTCAGTTCTTTTAAATGATTATATTATGTTTTTCCCATTTTTTTAAAAAAGGGATATTTAGTTAATTATTAACAAGCAGACACAAACAAGTGCCCTAGCCTAGTTTGTCTATACATTTAAAAATATATAAGAAAGCCTTATCATTTTCTTAGTGCTTTGTTATCTGTACATTTTCCTGAACTGAATTGCAAATCAGCACTACCACAAAGTACCATTGCACTTTGCAAACCAGTATTATACAATATAGTACTGGTTTACAAACCAGTACTATTGCAAGCCAGTACTATCCCAAAAGAAAGTTATGAACCTTTAGAAAATGCCAGGGGGAAATGACTTAATTAATTTAAAGAATCCAAGAAGTGGAATTTTGTAATTATCTTATGAACATCTTGTGATGATTTCAATAATCTTTTCCAGGAGAAAATGTAGTGAGTTATTTGTACTCAAGAACATACTATTTGTAGTATAATATATTTTAAGATGATACAATTGTGTCCCTTCCCTTTTTGGAACGCTAGATAGAACTCAGTGGAAAAACTTACAGATGACTCTGTCCATTGTTAAGTCCACCAAAAAAAAAAAAAAAGTTTGGCATTTCTCTTCCTCTGGATGTATTGACTGACAGGAATGCTTCCTAGGGAATAACATTTTGGCACTTGTGTCCTGGCTCTACCATGGTGCTCTGATTACTGTCATTAGTAACTCCATTGTTCCTCCTCTGATTCGGATGCCACATTGGATGACTACCTCTCTTCCCAAGCTTGTTCCTTTAATCTCCTTCTCATTGGTGATTTAGGGGTTCCAGAAAGCTGACCTCATTTAGCAAACTGCTCCAGAAAAATGTGAGTAATCTAATGGACAGGAACAATTAGCCATACTAATAACATTGCCAATGGGGCTATGTCAAGCTGTGACAGTAGCAGTAAGGAATATTTCAACATTAAAAAATGTTTGAGTTCAATTTAAAATATATCATTTTAACATGTTTTCTATCAGCCTTCATCAGATGACAGAAATACTTTTAAGTTAGTCTCAACTTTATCCAAAATGCAATAATCTCATTCCAAGTGAATCAGAGTTGTTATTTTGAAATCAAGCTGTTGCTTCTAGGATTGCTCTCACTGTTCTTACTTTAAGAGATGTAATACTGATAGGATATCTGAACATTGCCAGCCTTCCAGCCTAGGGGACCATGAAGTGAACATTCAGATCTGACTTGATCTATTCAGCAGCTTATTTCACCTATCATTAATATTATACATCTTCATGCAAACTAAAAACTGTTGCCGTGGTAAACAGAAGAAATAATAAGAGAATGCATTTTAAGGATTCCAACTTTTAAAACATCAAGCAAGGAAATCTATATTGTGGATTTTTTTTTTTTTTGGTAAGGTAGAAATGCAGACTATAAGTTAGTTTTTTTTATTCCCTTTCATTTTGCCTATATAACTTCATTCTAAAACATAAGGATTCTTTCAGTCAGTCAAGGAGTAACTCACATGCCACCATCTTTTATTCAAAGGCAGGCACAGATGTTCCTTCTGCAGGGGAGGTTTTAATTTATGAAAATGATATTGTTTATGCATGAATGAACTGAATGCACTCTGCATAACACACAGCACTTCCATCTGATCAGAGAAATACCACAGAACCAGTGCCAATGTCAGAAACATATTCTACAAATTTACTCACTTAAATGTTTAATGAATATTTGGAAGGCGTTTTCAAACCACAAGAAACCTTTTCAGTTATCTTTTTCTTTTCTTTTTGAATTGTCACCAATATTTAAAAGAGACTCAGTTTTTATAATTGGCTAATGCCTATATCTAGCTAATAAGAAAAGAAAATGTTTTACTGAGTCAAAACCAAAACCAACCAAAAAGAAGAAACACTGGCCACTTTGGCTTCATTGGAAAAAATATTTTTTTAGTGTTATTGTATATTGTTTGTTATGAGTAACATTTAGGGTTCTACGTGTTCTAACATCTTGGACAATTATTATTCCTATCAGATACAAAGCTTAGATCTACTTATCTAGTGAAAATGCTCTAAAGAGTTATTCCAGAAAAAAACTGGTATTTAAAATCAGCAGTCAGTTTCATAGTGGGAGATGAAATTTGGCTAAATATTTTAACCAGTGCATAATTCCTTCTGGATAGAACACTGCATGACTTAGATTTCATTTACATCACCAACTGCATTCATACAGTATGATCTACCTACTTTTAACCCTCAAAAATACAATTAAATGCAAATTAAAATGAAGAATTATAATATCTTAAGAATGTTCTGGTAATTTTAGGTTTATAATATGGCACAGTAAAATAACATTTGCAACAAATTGTAAATGTTCTAATGTATTAATCTTAAAAAACTCCCTATGTTTTTACATTTGAAAGTCTATAATTCTTACAAAATTAATGCATTTCTGAAAGAAGCTAGCAATTACTAAAATGATATATGGATCATTAGCTAGCAGTTTGAAGCAAGCTGTTTTAGTTCTATAATTAAACAAGAGATTTAAAGTGAAAATATCTATTCAACAATTAATAAAACTAGGCTTCAAATGTAGACTGATTATGTCCTAATAGGAATTGTAAAACAGTAAAGCTGTTCTTAAACTACACTAAATGGTCTCTTCCCTTTTCCTCTCCCTCCACCACCACTTATTTCCTAAAAACTATCTAAATAAAATCTTTAATTCCAGGGTCTGATTAAGAAAAAAAGAGCCAATGCAACATCTTGTGGGACACCAGGACTGAGAACTCTTGTTGCTACCATTGCACAGAGGCATTCTGGCGTCAGACACACAGTGATTTGTATGGTGGCATAATCATTGGCTCTTGGCCAGGCATTATGTTTCAGAGGACACTATTGTCAAGAACCATTCAACTAGAAATCTGCACTGTATGCACTCAAAAGTTGAGATCATCTGCTTCCCATGTCAGGAAGAATTTTGTGCCGGCAATTGACTCATAGACTCTTCGCACACACTCACACTTGGTTCAATGACTCTGATGGAATTAGCGGGCTAACCAAACTAGTGGCATTGACAAGGCCACAGCCTCTGGGGACTTCTGTTTAAATTGCGAATTTTAAAATATCTTAAAATGCAGGGTATTATGTAAATGCTGGACTAAATCTCCGGATATATTAAATGTGAATTTGGCCATCTGAACATTACTGTGCTATTTGCCCAGCTAATATAGAGGTAAGTGGCTAGTGACAATAATCATTTTTATAGATCGCCAGTATACAGCAATCCGAAGGAATTGATCCACTTGTAAAATAATATCTAGAGATAAGAGAATAAGTTTAATCTCATATCTATGAGGAAACCTGGTAACTTACTTTGCTGTTAACAAAATTCAAAGCTAACCCTGCTTTGGGCTTTGATGTCTTAAAGACACATCTCCAGAAAGATGGCCTCACATGTTTGCTAGGTCAGTGCTAAGTGCTCTCTGTTCATTTACGCATTTCATTACAAAAGCAGCCCTGTGCCTTGTTTTACAGATGAAGGAACTACAGGAAGCTGGGATACCTAGATACTCGTATTACTGGTTTCCTTTCTTCATTCAGGTTCTGGTTCAAATGCCACTTTCTCAAATGCCCATCTAAAGTAGCAACCACTTTCAACTTCACCAAAATCAAAACTACATTGCCCCCTCCCTTTTCCAGAGCACTTATTTGATGTTATCTTGCTTACTTATCTATTCCGTTTATTTTTAAATTATCTATCTCTCCCAGTAGAACGTGGGCTTCATAAGAACAGAAACCTTGTTTCTTATTCATTGTTTCTCTGGTGCTTGGAAGATCTAGAAGATCCTCAATAAATATTACCATTCCCAGAATATCAAACCACACTCAGCTAATGCTAAAGCTATGTTATGAGTCAAGTCAGTTGAGAATGGGAGAGGACCACAGATGATTCTCAGCTCAGTGAAAGTTACAAGCATTAATTCTAGACAAAGAGAACAGTTGATACTAGTTTCTTTAAAAAAAAATATTTTATTTATATATTTATTTATTTGAGAGAATGAGAGAGAGAGAGGCAAAGGGAGAAGCAGGCTCCCCACTGAGCAAGGAGCCCCATGTGGGACTGGATCCCAGGACCCTGGGATCATGACCTGAGCCGAAGGCAGACGCTTAACTGACTGAACCACCCAGATGCCCCTTGACACTAGTTTCTTATAACATGGCACCAAACACCTCTCCCCTACTCCTTTTGAGAATAAAAATCATGAGTTATCGGTTCTTTCTTTTTATTTAATATCAGTTTGTTAAATATGATTTGGAACTGTAATAAAAGAGGAACTAAAATACTATAGGCTCTTTCCGGACTCTGCCTTTCTTTCTTTTTTTACATTCTTTAAGAACTCGAATGCATGCTTCTTTTTTCCTTTCTGTTCACCGTTTTCAGCAACTGTTCTTGTTCTATTGTTAGTGTTATATAAAATTTCCCCAAACGTCCTTATCATCATTGAAGAGTTAGATGACAGCACACCAGAATCTAACCCATCAGGACTATGTATGTGGCCCAGCAATGAGTTTGAGAATTTGAGTAACCTTCAACAAATTGAAAAGTAAAATAGGTCGCCCATAGAAGGATGATAGCTCAGACATATAAATCCACAATATAAAGAGAGTACGGTATCTTCACAATAGTTGTTAGTTACATTCATCTTCCTCCAAGGTATCAATTAGAACCAAAAAGTGGTAAGTTTGTGGGGAACGTGATCTTCTCTGTCAATACAACACAATGAAAGAGGAACATAGAGTGATTGCTGTCCGCAACACCAGCTATGCATTTTAGCACTGCACCTAAGTTATTAGGAGGGGTGCTTAGGGACCAGAAACATCAAAGGATCAGTATTCTTGGAAGGTGATTTATTTTAAAATCACTGAAAACCAAAGGATAACTCATGTTCTTTATAGTCATGATATTTATGCACAGTATGTGCTATTGGTTGAGATAAATGCTGGTGAATTACCTAACTTGTAATTTCTACTTCAAAATGTTCACTGTGTAAACTTAGCACATCAGTAATATTTCTTCAGTGTTCTCTCTGAATGATGTCAGTTAGAAGACCATCCTCACTTTCGGTGACGTCAATAAAGGGGTATTACAATGCTTAAGAGACTGTTAATTCCTTCCCACTGGTGTCACTAACAATTGTAGGCTTGTCCACTCATGGCAGGACATTACAAATTTATAATCTGGGTTAGGTTGCAGGTATGCGCCCAAGTAACATTCACATCCAAGACTAGAGGGGATAACATAGCATTATAAAAAGGAGAGTTGGGCTAACATCACTTGTCCTTGTTAGATACTGAATAATCTTTATTCCAGCTGGTGATTAAATATACAGTAAACAATAGTAACAAATGCATGCTAATTATAACTGGAATCTAAGTAGGGTTCTTTACCAAAATATTTCTTTACTAAAAGAATTTCTTAGTTAACAGAGGCAAGGATGATTATTTGAATACCTTTAAATTCCAACATGAGATTTTTGGTTATAGAAACTGTATTTTCATGTTTCCTTGACTCTGACTAGTATATTAGAAATATTAAATAATGGGATCTTTTGCTCCCCAAGGTTTCATTTTTGCCTAATTAACTAAAAATGCATTTATCTTACTTAAAATAGTATATATATATATATATATATATATATATATATATATATACGTATATATATATATATATACAGACACATAGTACTGAGTTGAATAGTGCCCTCCTCCAAATACTGAAAATTTATGGCCAGAACCTCAGAGTGTGGTATTTGGAAACAGTATCCAAATAACACATCCTAATATGTAAGATGTAAATTAAGATGAGGTCATACTGGATTAGAACGGTCATTAAAACAGAGGACGGATGTCTTTATTAGGAGAGGACAGAACATGCAGACAGAACCCACGGGGAGAATGGAGATACGGGCAGAGACTGGACTGACGTGTCTATACACCAAGATGTGCAAGAATGGCCAGCAATACCAGAAGCTAGAAAACCAGCCTGAAACAGCTTCTCTCTGAGTCCCTGAGAAGGACCCAACTCTGCAGATGCTCTAATCTTGGTCTTCTGGTCTCTACAATGGTGAGCAACACATTTCTATTATTTTAAAGCCGTGCAGTTCGTGCTAATTTGGTAGCGCGGTCCAGGAAGCAAATACGTATGCTGAAGTCTACAATAAATTGGTATGTTAAATATGCATAAACACAGGAGAGTTCATTTTAATTCTTATGAAGATATCACCATGAAGTTTTAGTGACACACTCTGTAAGTACCGGCTTATTTCAGTTAATACCGGGCTCGATATTTGAACAAGCTGATAAATGATAGCTATTTCATGAGCATCTGAATTATGTTAAACTTTTATTGGTTTTTATTCATATGAATTATTAAAGTGACATCTAGATTTAGTGAAGCGTGCGTGGGCTTACCTAATAACCTAATTTTGTTTAAAATTCTTATCCTAGAATTTATAAAAGCATGAAATATAAACTGCCATTTTTCTTCATGTGAAAAATGCCCTGCTTATTCTATATGTGGGGGCAGCATGTATACTAACAGACTTCTGAAGCAAGAAATATAGCATTTTCCTTGTTTCACAAACACTCATTTAACACATAATTCTATGGCTGTAACATTACATAATTAAAAAAAATTATATAGTCCAAATGAATTTAAGTGCCATGACCTCTAAAAGTTCTGTCTACCTTTCCCAGGTTATTTAGGGCCTTGAGCCAATACTCCCCTTGTGAGCTTAAAACCCAAGGCTAAAGCTCCAACCTTAATTGTATGGGGCTATACTTCTCACTATCTGACTCTTTTGATTGCTCAAAATACCAGTTATTGATTTTATTTTCTGAAGATATTCAATTAATCAGAAGTTTTAGTTTTTATAGATCAGGATGTTACCTTGTTTTTAATCTTTTTTCTTTTCTTTTTGTATTTGTTTGGCAGAATATTAAAAACATTATTTGTCTTCCTTTAGGGTCTTATAAGAGAGTTATGAGCAAGCATAATTTAGAGGAACTATAGAGGCCCAGGACAGACACTCTGGCAAAAATAAATAAATAAATAAATAAATAAATAAATAAATAAATAAAATAAAATCTAAAAGCAAGAAGTGGCCTCAAATCAAAAATGAAAGGTAGGCTGCTTCCAGTTAAACAAGACTTCGGGTCAAGTCCCAAGCAAAGATATGGTTGGAAGACAGTTTACCTAGACAAAAGTACTTCTATAAACATTAGAAGCATTATACCTCAATACCCTGACTTGGAGTCCAAAGTATAGAGAGGACAGTCTCAAAGAGACTTGTGGGAATGGCTTTGTATAATATGATGTAATACGAGTTTATGTATGTGTCTGCAGATATCTATATATCCCTATAATTATATATACAAATGCACAAATATCTCATATCATATATGACCTCTATAAGAGAACTACATAAAGAAAGCTCACAAAGTTTCTAAAGGAGTTACACCTATTTGAACTAAAAGTTCAAAATTAAAAGAAGCCTCATGGCCTCCAACTTTTTATGCATAGAAAAAAGGCTGAAAAACTACTCAGCTGTCATCAGGGGCAATTTCCTGTTGAAAAGAAGAATGGTGTAAAGGGCAGAACCAAAATCCCAGAGGCTGGAGCTAAGAGCTGCTGACAACAGTGAATTAGGGAACCGTTCCTATGGAGCAGAACTAGATGTGAGATAAGGAACATTCTCTTTCTCAGAGTCCTGGGAGCTAGCAGCACATTCCTGCTTGCATCTCAGAATTGCTCTGAATGAGTGACTGCGATGTGCTTTCTACCTTGAACCCCCCCCTCCCCGCCGCGCAGCTGCCTCCCTCTTCCAATGGGAGCATTTTCTGCGGTTATTCTCTGCTCCTCTCACCATGGCATGTCGACGTGTGGGGGCAGATAACTCGTATTTTTAGTTCACGGTTTCCCAGAATAAGAGAGCACACCCAAAAAACCTCATCTCTGAGGTCCTGGACTTTGAATCTGATTCTATAATTTTTGCAGGGACATGTTGCTCTCTACCTTTGAGGCAGCAAGAGCCGGAGTAGTGAGAACATTCTGACAAAATCTCGTCTCAGGACAAGAGGGAGGCAGCCCCCAGGGTAAGGTGCCCGTTTTGCATTAGAAATGGCTGAGAGGTAGGCAGAACTGAGGCTCACTTCCCCTAAAATACGCATTGATGTGGAGAAATTAAGTATGTCACAAATTTTTCCTTTTTCCTCACCCAGGAGATATAATATATTCAAGGATATCAAAAATTCATACACGAACTCAGTTAGAAAAGTTTATTCTTTCACGGATTCCACAAACATTTATGGAGCGTCTATCCTTCTAAAGGCACTGTTGCAGGCATAAGAGCGAGAGCCATAAGCAAGCAGGCCAGGTCGCTGCTGTCACTGAGGTGCCCATCTGCTGGCAAAGGGGAGACAGACAAGAAAGGCCAGGTCGCTGC
>NW_024423343.1:50287685-50315511 GCF_017311325.1 Ursus maritimus
AAATAAATAAATAAATAAATAAATAAATAAATAAATAAATAAAATAAAATCTAAAAGCAAGAAGTGGCCTCAAATCAAAAATGAAAGGTAGGCTGCTTCCAGTTAAACAAGACTTCGGGTCAAGTCCCAAGCAAAGATATGGTTGGAAGACAGTTTACCTAGACAAAAGTACTTCTATAAACATTAGAAGCATTATACCTCAATACCCTGACTTGGAGTCCAAAGTATAGAGAGGACAGTCTCAAAGAGACTTGTGGGAATGGCTTTGTATAATATGATGTAATACGAGTTTATGTATGTGTCTGCAGATATCTATATATCCCTATAATTATATATACAAATGCACAAATATCTCATATCATATATGACCTCTATAAGAGAACTACATAAAGAAAGCTCACAAAGTTTCTAAAGGAGTTACACCTATTTGAACTAAAAGTTCAAAATTAAAAGAAGCCTCATGGCCTCCAACTTTTTATGCATAGAAAAAAGGCTGAAAAACTACTCAGCTGTCATCAGGGGCAATTTCCTGTTGAAAAGAAGAATGGTGTAAAGGGCAGAACCAAAATCCCAGAGGCTGGAGCTAAGAGCTGCTGACAACAGTGAATTAGGGAACCGTTCCTATGGAGCAGAACTAGATGTGAGATAAGGAACATTCTCTTTCTCAGAGTCCTGGGAGCTAGCAGCACATTCCTGCTTGCATCTCAGAATTGCTCTGAATGAGTGACTGCGATGTGCTTTCTACCTTGAACCCCCCCCTCCCCGCCGCGCAGCTGCCTCCCTCTTCCAATGGGAGCATTTTCTGCGGTTATTCTCTGCTCCTCTCACCATGGCATGTCGACGTGTGGGGGCAGATAACTCGTATTTTTAGTTCACGGTTTCCCAGAATAAGAGAGCACACCCAAAAAACCTCATCTCTGAGGTCCTGGACTTTGAATCTGATTCTATAATTTTTGCAGGGACATGTTGCTCTCTACCTTTGAGGCAGCAAGAGCCGGAGTAGTGAGAACATTCTGACAAAATCTCGTCTCAGGACAAGAGGGAGGCAGCCCCCAGGGTAAGGTGCCCGTTTTGCATTAGAAATGGCTGAGAGGTAGGCAGAACTGAGGCTCACTTCCCCTAAAATACGCATTGATGTGGAGAAATTAAGTATGTCACAAATTTTTCCTTTTTCCTCACCCAGGAGATATAATATATTCAAGGATATCAAAAATTCATACACGAACTCAGTTAGAAAAGTTTATTCTTTCACGGATTCCACAAACATTTATGGAGCGTCTATCCTTCTAAAGGCACTGTTGCAGGCATAAGAGCGAGAGCCATAAGCAAGCAGGCCAGGTCGCTGCTGTCACTGAGGTGCCCATCTGCTGGCAAAGGGGAGACAGACAAGAAAGGCCAGGTCGCTGCTGTCACTGAGGTGCCCATCTGCTGGCAAAGGGGAGACAGACAAGAAAGGCCAGGTCGCTGCTGTCACTGAGGTGCCCATCTGCTGGCAAAGGGGAGACAGACAAGAAAGGCCAGGTCGCTGCCGTCACTGAGGTACCCATCTGCTGGCAAAGGGGAGACAGACAAGAAAGAAGTAGGCAAATAAACCAATGACAGACATTTGGGTGGTGGGAGTGCAATGAGGCCAATAACGTTGAGTAGGGATAAACTTTTGCTTGGCCAGGGAAGAACCCCTGAGAAGGTGACATGAAGTTGATCTGGGCATCCCTGCAAAGCCACGCTGTAATAAGGATTGATCCACACAGAGTAAATAACAACAGCAGAGGCCCTGAATGAGGAATACACGTGGTTTATTTGACAAATGGAAAGAAGCCAGTGTGGTTAGATGTGAGTCTAGAAAGCACGGAAGAAGAACGATAGGAGATGGGATTTGAGTGGGTGGGCAGAAGCCAGACCACGCGGCGTCTCATAGGTCGTGGTGGGACTTTGGATTTGATTCTACCTGCACTGAGCAGTCCTTAGTAAAAAGTATTCTCTAAGCTGCAGTTTGAAAAAGGCTATGTTGATGGTAATCTGATAACACGGGTGCTCACTTATGCACACAAACTCCAAATTTTGAAGTCAGCAGAGCCGTTGGGAGATCAAAGGGTGTGATCTAGGATTATCCACTGGCCAAAGCTCAGGCGTTAGAATTCCTTGTCCCCTGCCCTTGATGCAGCAGATCCGGGTGTGTCAGCTGCTGTGATCTCACCTGCCTCCATCTGCGGACCTGAGAAGGGTCCCTGACTTCAGGAGACTGTCCCACTAGGCCTAAGTCTCTTGAATAGTAAATGACCTCCTGAAAACAATGTTAATAGCAGACAGTTTTTCAAGGTCTTCTGCTCAGACATGAATTTCTAAAAACAAAACAAACAAACAATAAACAGGGATGGAGGCAGTGTTTCCAGACCTAGCCTTCCAAACATAAAGCAACCATGTGCCTGTTAAGTTAGGACGCTTACTGTTTAGTGCTCTGAAAACAAATGCCCAAGCTTCAGCCAAAGCAGGGAAAGCAATGTTCGGGAAGCTCCCTAAAAATTTTCAGAGAGCAATTTTCATGCATTCGTGTCTCCTATATCTGCATCACTTATGGGGCAACTGGCCCTCAGCTGAACTGGAGGGAACAACTATTGAGGTGCTTCAGCATTATTGTTACAGATATTTCTGGAGCACATGCTACATGCTAGGCACTGTGCTGATTACTGAGACTTCAATGGAGAAGAAGATAAATTCTCTGACATCAAGGAGCTTTTATAATAATAATAATAATAATAGCAACACTTGACATTTGTTGAGTGTTTCTTAATTCTAGCACTGTTACTAAGTGCATTAACTCATTCAATGGGGAAATCTAGACAGTAAACATGTAGGTAAACATATAGTAAGAGGTAAAAGTAAGGGATGTAAAGGAAAATAAAGCAGGGGACGGTAGAGAGATCAATGGTAGCCTGAAGATGTCTATGTCCTCATTCCTAGAACCCGTGAATATGTTACCTTATGTAGCAAAAGGGACTTGGCAGACACAGTGAATGATTATCCAGATGGGTCCAATGTAATCACAAGGGTCCTTATAACAGGGCAGGAAGAAGGGCAAAGTCAGAGACATAAGATGGAAGGATGGAAGCAGAGAGAAGACGCTGTGGTGCTGGCTTTGTAGATGGAAGAAAGGGACATGAACCAAGAAATACAGGCAACCTCAAGAAGCTGGAAAAGGCAAGGAAATGAACTCTTCCCTGGAGCCTGCAGGAGGGATGCGGGCCTATTGATGACTTTGTATTAGTGCAGTGAAACAGAGTTTGGGTTTCTGACCTTCAGGACTGGCAGATATACATCGTGCTGTTTTAAACCACTAAGTTTATAGCAATTGATTGCAGCAGAAGTAATAATAATAATAAAAAAACCCTAATACCCATGGTTATGGGAAGGTGATTGATGGAGGATGGTCAGCAATGTTCTCTTAGTGATGAAGGTCTTTTAGCAGCAAAGTGAGTGAGATGAAGGAGGAAACCATCTGGTTGGCTGCCTGGGAAAACATTCCAGACAGGGAACAGCAAGGCAAATGTTCTGAGAAGGGACAAGTCTCAGTCTGTTTGAGGACCAGTAAGAAGGCTCTGGTAAGCGAGCAAGGGGAAGGGTGTTAGAAGGTGACCTTGGAGAGGTATCCAGAGCCCAGATTGTGTGGGACCTTCTGCACTTACCAAGCATGTTGAGTTTGTTCCAAGAGTGATGGGAGATCATGGGAAGGTAGTGATCGGGGACGGATATGATCTTGTTACTTTCAGAAGGAGCAATGTGATTGCCAGGTGGAAAATAGACTCTGGGCTGGAGGAGGCAGTACAGGCAAAGGGGAAAGCAAAGAGATGGGTGGGAGGCTACTGAAGTGGCCCGGTGAGAGGTGTAGAGGAGAGGCTGAAAGGAGTCTCTTTTGCAGACACAGTTGACAGCATTTGCCAGTGGACTGGATGTGAGTCCCGAGACGATGAGAAGAAATAAGAATGACATCAAGGATTTTGATGACACTGTTTGCTGAGATTTGGAACATTCTGGGAGGAACAGGTTTATCATGGAAAATCATGAGTTTGGTTTTAGATACTATGTTTCAGACAGTTATTGGACGGCTGAGTGGCGATGTCAGGTAGGCAGCTGGGCATAGAGCCTAAAGTTCAGGGGAGTGGTTGGGCCTGGTGACATCACTCAAGGAGCCCTGAATAGTTTGCAAAGCCATGGCTCTGGTGCTTGTGTAGCTAGGTGCTAAGGACGGAGCCCCTGAGCACTTCACCCTTTAGAGCCCTGGGAGAGGGCAGCTCATCAAGAGGAAAGAGTGGAATACTGCCATTACTTTCATCCTCAAGAAACATAAAGCCAATGTTTTTGACTGTTTGGCCTGTTGAAGCTTGAAAAATGGCAACTTGGCACGTGCAAAGGCCCTACGAAGTAGCCATTGCCTTGGCCTATTTGCTCTGGCTCTCAGTGAGCTTTTAAAATGCCAGCGAGCTCTGCGTTAATGGTCCGACAGCTGTGGAGACAGGATGCTGACTTCAGTTCTGCGAGGCCTCCGGCCTCCCCACTAAGGACTGCTGGGCCGAGCCACCTGAAGCCTGCGTGGGGGTTAAGGGCAGCTGCACTCCTGCCCGGAGAAACAGCTCTGCGCCATCAGATCAAACAGAGGCTCTTCCCTGCTTTGCTTGGAAGCTTGGGTATTTGTTTTCGGAGCATTAAACAGTAAGAGTCCCAGCTTAACCGACACCCAGGCGTTTTATGTTTGAAAGGGATTTGGCTAGGCCTCCAGTCTCCCTCCCGGGGTTGTTGTGTGAAATCCAAGTTTGAGCCAAAAACCTTGAGACAGTCCTGCCACCATGAGCTCTTCTGCCTGGCTCTGCAGAGTGACCAGAAGCGCAGAATGGGAAGTGCCCGCCTATCCGAAGTCACCGGGTGGGCACGAGCGCCCTGGAACGAGAACTCACTACTCTACGGATTTAATTTGCTCTTTCATTCCTCACCCCTAACTTCTCAATACAACTATTCTGACCTTCAAAAAAGGCTGCTGATTTACCTCCCACTATGCTCCTCTTCCAGAGAACTCAGTTTCTCCCAATTTGTCAGCTTCCTGTTAATCCATACGCTTGGAGCAGCGATTCCCAGGCCTAGCTGAACGCTGGAATCATCTGGGGAGGCTTAAAAACTCTAAAAAGGCTTGGTCCCATCCCCAGAGATTCCAATTTCATTGTCTTCAAGTGCAGCCTGGGCATCTGGATTTTTTTTAAAACTCCCCGGGGAACTCTAATGTGCAGCCATGATTGAGAACCACCGGCCTCCAGACCCTCGGTGTTTTCCAAATTAACCATCAGCCAACTTCATGGCTCTCCACTATCCGAAGAAAGTGAGGGATGAACTCCTCCGGGCCCTCTCCATTTCCAGGTGACACTACATCGCTGCCGTTGCCTTCAAGAGAACCAGGCCTGCTGCTTGTAATCTCCCTCCAGGGAATGCCAGATCCAGGCAAAGACAAGACTGCGCCCGGGGAGATCTTGGGGGAAAGTAGGACCCTCAATAATGACAGCACGAAGGCACCTTTTTATTAATTTTTTTTTTCATTTCAGGGTAGTTAAGGTACATGGTCATTTTCGTTTCAGGTGTACAATACAGTGATTCGAGAATTCTGTACATTAGTGCTCGTCATGATACGGCACCTTCTTTTAATACTGTGTTTGTCAGGTGAGAATTTGGCAATGCCAACCGGAGACTTGACTTTGGCTTCCGCTCCGGGCTTTTGCGAAAGGCGCCCTCGTCCCAGGTGCAGAAAGTCCGCTAACAATTGAGGGCGTGCCAGCACGGTTACCGAGCCGGGCCTCCCCTTCCGAGGGAGCCCACGCGGAAGGAGGTGGAAAAACAGAGGCCCTGGCAACCTGAAGTGTGTCCTGCAGACCAGGGCGTGGGCGTCGCCATCAGCCCCGAGCTTCTTAGAACTACAGTATTTTGGGCCTATCCCAGACCGCTTCAGTAATAATCTGCATTTTAATGAGATGCCCTCCGAGTAAGTAAAAGTTTGAGAAGCGCTGGTTTATCGAACTGCGGGTAGCACAGTACACTAAATCCTACTGAATACTAGGGTTTGGCGCAGGGAGCCCCTTTTTCCTCTTCCCTGACGGGGGTCTTTTTGCAGTGAGTGGCAGAGACCCGCTGCCGGCGGGTCAACGTGCAGGACCGGGTCAGGGCGGCCCCGCCTGCCCGCCCCGCCTCCTTCCTGGTCTCTGCCCTGCGCGAGGTTGCCGTGGCAGCGCCGGACGCAGCTCGAGCAGTGGCTGCTGCGGCCTCCACCTCCTCCTCAAAGGCCTCCCCAGACCCTGGACTCCGGCTCAGCTAGCGTCTCCGCCATGCCACGGGGGAGGCGCGGAGGCCGGGTGTCCGCCCTGGAGGGCGGCCCGGAGGAAGAAGCGCTCCCGGCGGCGGCCGCTGTGCCCTCGGCGCTGTGGGCGTCCCAGCTACAGCCGGAGGCGGCCGCCGGGCAGATTCTGCTTCGGGGCATCTTCGAGATCGGGAGGAGCAGCTGCGACGTGGTGCTGAGCGAGCGGGCCCTGAGGTGGTGGCCCATCCAACCCGAGCGCCCCGCGGGTGAGTGGTCCCGGCCCCTTCGCCTCCAGCTGCGCCTCCACCCTCTCCTCCTCCTCCACCTTCCGCCCCGGCGCTGCCGCTCGCTTCTCCCCAAGCTCCTCCTCTCCCAGCGTCCCGACGCCACCGCCCCCTCCTTCCCAATTGCCGAGAACCTTATCTACCCCCAGGGGCCTCGCGCTGCCTGCCTTCCCGCCTCCGGGTGCGTTCCCTGGAGCGGAGTCACACTCAGCTTCTGTTTCGCGACGCAGAAGGAAAGAACTGAGGCCCAGAGGGGCGGTGTTTTCCAAACTGCGGGAAGGTCCTCGCCTTCCCTCCAAGTTTGGGTTGTGATTTGTCGGCTTCTGCCGGTACGCTGAAAAGTATAAGCCTTTTACAGAGTACTCACCACGTGCGTTCCGAATCCACCTCTCATTTTGCTGACTTCTGAAAACTTAACTCCCCCCACCCCCCGCTTTTGGACTCTCTGGACTTCTCCTTCCCTCGCATTCCTTGCCATTGTCTAGAATCAAGGGTTCTAAGGCTTAGTCTAGAAACTGTTGATCTGGAATGTTAACTGTAAAATCCTCCCCGTGCTGCTTACTTGCATTTGCCATTTCTGGAGTTATTTAGAAATGTTAGCGCCATATGTACAATAGAACTCTTTCAAGTCTTAGTCTAGAGATGAGTTCTTGAAAATCTTGGGACGTGACACTGTCTCTCCTCGCTGAATACCAGCTCAAGAGAACTAAAAATAATGGCTTCCTGGGTTCAAAACCAGCCACCCGGTACTAGTATTATAGAAACCTACTGTTTTCAAGTGTCTCGTGCAGAAAGCTAACGAAATGCAGCTGACTCCTCAGGGACTCCGCCCTGGCTGAGTGTGAGTTCGTCTCAGCGGCATCCGCCATGCGCGCTCACTTATACTGTAATTACCATGTTTTCAGGTGTTTTTGAAAACCAAGTTAGGCTATTGAAGCTCTGAGTTAAAAGCTAAGGATACGGACGTAGAAATCTGTTAAGTTTTTAAGTCCGTTTGAATTTGGGAGGCTATAGAAATTATATGGAGTTAGCCTTACAAGAGCCAGTTTGACCTGAAGTGAAGGTGAAATAGTGCAGAATTAAAGTGAGACCTTGCTCGCTGAGAGAGCATGCAGACTGGTGTTGCAGTGCCAGTACACAAAAAGGCAAATAATGACACGAGGAAGGAAATGTTTTAAATTGAGTGGGGATGGAGGAAAAGTAGGCTTACTTACTGTTCCTGGAAGTAGAGTTTAAAAACTAAAGGTTGAAAGTTTTTTTTGTATTTTTTTTTAATTTTGCTCTAAAACCCCCTTTCTTTCATCCAGGTGTATTCCTTTTTTCTTAACATCTAGTGTGCAAACCTCTTTAGGCCCTTAAAATTGGAAGTTCAGAATCCTAGCAGGTTCATAAGAACTTCTATTTATAGTAGAAACGGGTGTTTTACTTGGTACCTTTTCTTCTCCCACTCAGTTTACTAAGAGATAAGTTCAAATGTGAGAAAGAATCTCCGATGTGGAATTAGTTGAGATGGGCGTGCTGAAACACCAATGAAATTGGTCCAGATAATAGAGGAAGAGATATATCAAGGTTCCCATGCTTGGGAGGCCATGGGTGGAAAGATGTGGTGGGGGAGACCATGTCCACTGCTCCTTGTCCAGTGACTGGCTATTCCAGGAAAGGGTGGGGTGGGGTCACTGGGCATTATTAGATCATACATAGAAAACAGTTGCAGGACTACTCAGTTTTTAAAACCTCACAATGCCTTTGTAGTTTTTAAAAGTAGATCTTTTTTAGAGCAGTTTTAAGAGCAGATATTTTAAGATATTTTAAGAGCTCTACCTCCTGCAAAATTGAGCAGGAGGTAGAGATTTCCCATATGTCCTCTGCCCCCCCCCCCATTCACAGCTTCCCCCCTTATCCACATTCCTCAGTGTGGTACATTTGTTACAGTTCATGAACCTACAGGAACCCATCATTGCCCAGAGAACCCATAGTGTACATTAGGGTTCGCTCTCGATGTTGTGCATTCAGTGGGTTTTGACAAATTTATAATGTGTGTCTTCGGGTTCTCCAGAGAAATGGAAAACTTTGGCTATAGTGTTGAGGAGATCTCCTGTGGGATCATGGAGGCTGAGCTGTGCCACTGTATGCCATCTGCAAGCTGGAGAACGAGGAAAGCCAGTGGTAGAATTCAGGCCAAATCTGAAGGCCTGAGAAGCAGGGGAGCTGAGGGTGTAACTCTCAGACTAGATCTAGATGGCGGGGGAAGATGTTCAGAACATCTGTTTTACTGTCAGTACCTTGAAGAGTGACGCATAAACAATTGTTGAATGAATTTGCTAACTGGTCTCATGAACTTTAGTTTTGCCTATTGCATTGTACCATTTATTACACTGCTACTTAACAGTGAGTTTTCATCACCTGCAGGAGTATCCCCTCCATTTTTGTTAAAAGTATAGGAACTCTCCAAAAAAAAATTCTTAAGCTAGTGTTGACCTACTGCTCCACTGTGGGTGTCTTGGCTAGAAGGTTCCGTCCTGCTCCGATGCAGGGTGGTAAGCATACCAGGGCATAGACTGACCAGGATGCCACCATTACAATGTAAAGTATGTGCACAAAAAGGCATCATCTTTTCAGAAAATGTTGCTGATTATCTGGATTGTTACCTAATGATTTTTCTATTGGAATTTAAAAATTTGGCCATTTTACTTGTGGAATCATGAGTTTATTCATGTGAATATAAACTAATTACCCAGTTAGCTATGACCTAGAAAGGAACAAAATCCTGAAGAAAGGGAAGAGGGATCAGGTGAGTTCTGAGGCCAGATAAGTCTAGGTTATGGGACCCTGTCTAGGCAAAGCAGATTAAGGGTAGTGCCACAGTGTGGGCAGCCCCAACACAGTGTCTGGAACTGGGGGAGGGGGGGAAGGGGTCAGAAACTAAGAGTGCACAGGAAAGGGAACATGGGCAGATGTGTTAGACAAATTTGTGTATTTTATAACAGCCCTTCACTTGTGCTGTTGCTGGGTCTGATATATTCAGAGTTCAAGGTTTTCAAAAGCATCACCGATTGCCTGTTGGCATTGTTCTAAATCTCAGCCCATTACAAACTTCTAGGCATGTTTGCTTAGCAAGTAGTAAGCTTTTTTTTTAATTTTTAAAATAATTTTTATTTTGTTATATTAGTCACCATACAGTACATCCCCAGTGCAAGTAGTAAGCTTTTACTTGAAATGTTCAATTAAAGCAGAAGCTATAAGCATTTTTGTGCATTCCCCAAAGCCGGATCTGCCTGCTTCCTGTGTGACCGGGTGGATCATGTTTTACCATACTAGAAAAGCTACAGGTGGGGAGAGTTAGTAATGGGTAGGATTAGGCTGCATTAAGCTCAGATTTTTAATAGAGTTAAGAATGATCAACTTAGGAATTTCTGTGACAGGAATACCCAATGCCCACAAATCTCTCTGCCTTTTCACGCTGGAAACATCACCATTTACTAATGGGTAGCACCCTGATGTCTGAAAACCATGATGGGATCTTTCATAGGCTCCCTGCTCCAGCGGTATGTCCTCTCCTGCCTGGTGTAGGAACATTTTCAGGAGTGGGCACCAACGGGCCTGCCGTCTTGTCTTTGTGACTAACGGGACTGTTCCTGACTTGGGGCAAGTGATTTCACCCCACTTAGTTTCTTCGCCTGCAGGATGAGACCTTTACATGACTGTTGACCCTTGAACAACTTGACTTGGAACAGCACAGCTCTACTTACACACGAGGTGTTCTGTGTTTTTGTTTTTGATAAATGCGGTACAGTAGTATAAATGTTAAGAATCTTAAAAAGATTTTTTTTCCTATAGCTTACTTTATTGTAAGAATACAGTATATAATACATTTAACACACAAAGTATGTGTCAATTGACATCATGTTATTGGGAAGGTTGCTGGTCAACAGTAGGCTATTAAGTTTTGGGCGAGTCAAGAGTTACATGTGGATTTTTGACTGCACGTGGGTCTGCACCCCCAACCCCTGCATTATTTGTCAGCTGTATATAATCATCGAAAATCATCAACTCTGAAGTTGCTTTTTAAAGAACATCCCTATTTTCGTAGACTTCAGGTGTTAGGACATCATAAATAAGTCTCAGGTTTGAATGATCAGTGGGGTCCACTGCCTGGTGCCTGGGGAGGAGTTGAATCTTACAGCAGGAGCTGCTCAACCCTCACGAATTTCTAATTAGAAGAAACACGTGGGAAGTAAAGGCCCCTTCTTACCCTTCTCCAGCTTCAGGGCATAGTGGCGAGAGGTGGACGGTCATCTTAGCCCCGGCCCTGTCTTTGGAAAGGAAGACACCATTTTCTTTTTCTTTTTTTTTTTTTTAAATGATTTTTTATTATATTATGTTAGTCACCATACAGTACATCCCCGATTTCCGATGTAAGGCTCGATGATTCATTAGTTGTGTATAACACCCAGTGCACCATGCAATACGTGCCCTCCTTACTACCCATCACCGGTCTATCCCATTCCCCCACCCCCCTCCCCTCTGAAGTCCTCAGTTTGTTTCTCATAGTCCATAGTCTCTCATGTTTCATTCCCCCTTCTGATTACCCCCCCTTTCTTTATCCCTTTCTTCCCCTACCGATCATCCTAGTTCTTATGTTCCATAGATGAGAGAAATCATATGATAGTTGGGAAGACACCATTTTCTGATGGAAAAATGTTGGTCAAGGCAAGTCATCAGCGCATTTTTTTATGATGAACAAAAGGACTAGCTTATCCTTGATTTCATTTACGGTATCTTTTAAGCAAATTCGAGGGCAAGGGCTTTATAATATGTCTGATTAGCATCTGAATATTATGTTTTAAATGTGGGAGAAATGAGAGTTTCAAATCTTAGAGTTTAAAGTTCTCTATTTCTCATCGACTAACTACTTCAGGTTACAAAATTTCATGATCTGTTTTACCAAAGGGTTATTCCTACCCCAACTCTGAGCTAAGTTGAATTAGAGCAGTAATCAGAAAATGTGAGAAAGCTGGGCTTCAAAATAAGGTTTGGAAAGTGTTTCTTTTATGAGCATTAAAATGATTAGCTTTACATATATAAACATTTGCTGGAAACTTACCGATGCGAAAAGTAATGTGGAAAAATGTGAAAATGAGAAAAAATAATTTAAAAACAACAAGAGTTAATGGTTGTTTGGGACTTAGCAGGGCCGAGCTGGGTGCAGTCTAAGTATTAATCTGGCTAGGCTGTTTGGGAACAGATGTACGTGAAACGGATCCCAGTCTTCTGTTGTGTATATCCAAAGTGAGACATCTGTCAGTGGACCTTGTGGTCAGAAATAATGGAAGCAGGGGTTAAACCCCAAAATGACCTGTTGTGTGAATTATTGAAGGATTAATTACTCAGTAAAACAGACTTTGATTTATGAGTCTACGTATTAAGAAAATACTTCTTTTAAAAAATGGTCAGTTTGTTCCTAAGATGTCAAATTTGGAGGAATTTTAAAAAGATGGTATGAAAAATCAAGTTCACTAAGGAACTGCATGGACTGTTGATGAAGATTTTTTAAATGCTTTGAAAGGTCTGTTAACCTATTATGTAAATATTAAATAGTCCTACTGTATAAAGGCTTCTCATTAAAGTAAGTTGGTCCACACAGAAAAACAAATGTAGAGTCAATCTCTAAAGCACGACTGTTGAATTGAACTTTCTATAGTGATGGGATATTCTGTGTCTGAACTATCCAGTACCATTGTCACCAGCCACACATGGCTAGTACACTTGAAATGTGGCTAGTGTGGCTGAGTAACTGAATTTTTAATTCTAATTAAAATTAATAGCCACAAATGGCTAGTGGTGATTACATGGGATAATGGGGCTCTAATGCATCCAGAGTTGAAATTATTGATTTCCTTTATTCCTAAGGGGTCAGTTTTAATATTTACTTCTCTAGGAAGGTACGGTTTTCAGATCTTCATGTAGAACTGACATGCTCCCGCAACCTGAGCTGCCAATTTAAAGACAAAGCCACTGAGTCCGGAGATAGCAAAGTCCTTTAACATATTTTGTGATTAAAAAAAAAAAAAGCTTTTGTTATTGCAAAGTAATGGGTTGATGGTAAAGTTGAAATCTGGTCTATAAAAAATGACCTCATGGTCATTGTGATTTACTTGAACTGAGATTTGGCAAACTTAATCTGTTTCTTACTATAGAAATAGTATATAAGAAATAACTGTCCTAGCCTGTGTACCCCAACTCCCTGAGAGTCTCTGTATTAATGTTACTCCTCAACCATGAGGCACCTTCTGAAGGCAAGTACTTTTAGAACCTTGATCTACTCTTGTGTCCCCCTTCCTTTCGCCCTCCCCCACATGGGGATCTTTGGGGCTGGAATTGGCACATAGATATCTTCCTAGAAGTGGGGAACAGTACTTGTGCTGAAGCCAAGGGACTTAGAGTCCAATGTCTGGATCAAGGTCAGTAAACCCAAGAGGTGGATCCAACTGGGACTGTGTGAAGCAGGAGGACCTGAAGTGAGTTGCAGAAGTTTAAGCATGAAGCTGAAGAATCAAAGAGCCATGGTGGCAGATAATGGGATTGATGGGCAGGCTGGATACACAGGAGGGTGCTATCGGCCTGGACTGGGCATTTTTGTGCTCTCTCTAACTTGGGAAAATGGACCATCCTTGTCGAAAGGGCTAGAGAGTGTAGTAGACATAATTCACTGTGATCTCAGTACTGCAGTACTCATGCTGAACTTTATTGTCTATCCTGCTGAGCCTGTTACTTGACTAGGTCATTAGATTAAATTTCAGATATTGACAGATCTACAAACATGGGCTTCTAGAAGTCTTACATCTGACCATATCCTCCCCGAGGTTTAGAAGAGCCGTGCCAAAGATGGGCGTGTCATACGTGCTGGGCAAGTGGTATCTGGTTGTGTGTGTAAAGAGGGGATTCTTAGTGGCCATAGCTCCTCATATGCTCTTAAGTTTTCCAAAATCAGTATGTGATGAAAGAGGTAAAAGGAAAGAGAGATAAATGGAGTGCGAAGGGAATTCAATTTTCTGCTAACTTTTGGCGTATGAACCAGAAGTTGAGGATTTCGGCGTGGTAAATGGCTGACTCAAGAAGTGGGGAGGCAGGCAGGTATGCATACCAAAAAAAAAAAAAAAAAAAAAAAAAAAAAAAAGAAAAACAAATTGGCATACTGCTATGGACTTATGGTAAGCCTAAAGATAAGTCTAAAATAATATACCAGCTGGCATCAGGGAATTCCTATGTACATTCCAGGATTTTAATCAGAAACAGTGTTCTGGGAACTGCTACACAACAGTGTCCAGTGTTTGACTGAAAACACTGAACGTTTATTGATGTTTACTCTGCCGAGTCCCGTGCCAAGTATCTTCTCTTGTTTAATCTTCCCAGCAAGATTATGTAGTCTAGGTAGGATTTTTATCCCTAGGGCCCAGAGATGTTAAATAACTTGTCCAAGGTCATACTAGCAATGGAGTGCAAAGCCCAGCATTCTGATGGGTGAGCCCATCCCGGGCCGTTAGGTTCTGCTGCTTCCTGGATCAAGCAAACAGGGACCCCCCAGTGCCGTCAGGAGTCTGCCTTGTGTGTGAGTGAGCGCCATGCCCCAACAAAAACACAAAACTTTTTAATACAGTAATATCCTCAGATTTCTTTCAGGCCTTTAAGACCATTCTACCGTGGAGATCACTTCCTTCCCCGGGTACTTCCATTTCTGAGTACATGATGAAAGAGAAATGGGAATTTTTATAGTAAAAAACATCAACAAACCCCCGGTATTTTATTATCAAAAACCTCAAACAGCCAAATGTAGGAAGAATAATAGAAGCCTTCTTCTACAACCCAGTGAAGGGCGAGGCTCTATGTAACACATTGGACTTGCAATTGTTTAAACTCAGTCCTGTTTCATCTGTGCCTTGGCTCTCTCCCTTATTTCTCCAGAATAGTTGGAAGCAATTCCTAGACCTTCTAAATTGCATCTATAAACATCACAGCGTGTATCTCTGGGAGATGAGGATTTAAAAAATAGGCATAATATCATCACAAAACTACTGTTCCGATTTAAAATAATCCCCTATATCCTTAAATATCCAGTCAGTGTTCATTGTCTCCTGATTGTTCCTCTCTCAAAAGAAATCAACATGGGGAAATAAGGTCCATTTTGCAGTTGGTTGCTGGGTTTTTAATATTTTTTAATCCATAGATTCCTCTTTTTTTTTTTTCTTGCAAATTTTTTTTTTTCCCGAACAAACTGAGTTTGTCTGGCCTGTTGTTTCCCATAGGAATATGGGAAGTTTACTGGGGGCATGTGTCTGTGAAAGATAAAAGTAGGGGGAGACCGATCAGGAGGGATACCCTTGTGACTTTGAGGCCAATCTGACACCTGTAAAGGTGGGGCTAAAGCAGGCGGGGACAGGGAGAGCCTCAGCCCACGATGCATGTCTGGTCAAGTCTTTGCTGAGATCTGGGGGAAAAGACTGCCCTTTAGGAATCCCGCCTTGGGCAGAAATGGCCAAACCTCAGCTGTGTTTAGTCATGGGAATAGCGTGACCTCCGCAATAAAGTCGAGGTGGAGCCTGAAGGGACCAACAGCTGGAGGTCATCAGCTAAGTGCCCTCCTTGCTGCAGAAAGGAAAGTTCTTCCTCAAAAGGAGATGACAGCAGCCATAGTGACGAATGAGCTTTATTATGGTGGTTATGAACTTAGGTATTTAAACATCTGAAATAGGTTTCAGTTTACAGCAATGCCAGTTCTTACTAATTCTCAAATTGTCCTAATCCTGGCGTTTTGAACCCCTCCAAGTTGACTTCTAAGTCCCTTTGACATTCCCTCAGCTGTCTCTGGTCGTTTCCTTGCTCTCCGGGATGGCATGTCATGCCTCAGACATGGCACCAGCCTGATCATCACGGAAGCTTAGTTTTATTGGGTAGTGGTATTTAGAGACCACAATTTGAGCACCAGTTGTGCTCGTTGCCAATATTTCCCTTATATGGGCCTATTTTCCGTTTTTTTCAGAAAACAGAGCTAGGAAGTATGTATTTTTCTTCTAAACAAGAAAATGCGTCGTGGAATTACACTTTCAGTTTAAGTTCAGGACTAAAAGGTTTTTGCTTTATCTCCTTTCTGCTATCCTTAAAATTCTGATTTTTAACTGCGACAATATCCTTGCTCATTTTATGTTATAACACCTGTAAATCACAGAATAATAACACCAATGCCACCATTAACAGTATAACTTCTGAAAGCGATTTAAGATCATTCTGTAACTTTTTGTTGTTGCTTTTAGAGTATCTACCACTCAGGGTATATGCTATGTGTGGTCAAATTACTGTGTTTTAAAGGCACTCAAAATTATTCCTATCTGTGATAGTCTATCCTCAACTCAATGCGCAGAATTATCTGTTTAATTTTATTTTTAATTTTGGGTGTTTTTTAAAATCAATTTTGTTTTGTAATTATGTAAAAATATTTATAGGGTTCCAGAGTCAGACCTACTAAACAAACTATATTCTGGGAAGTGTAACTTTTTATCTGTGTCCTTTCTATACTTTTTCTTCCTTCCTATTATAGGTAAGCTTATTTGTCTTTTCAAATATTTGGTTAATTCATTTGAAAGTATAAGCGAGCATGTGTATATATGTGTGCGTGTGTGTGTGTGTGTGTGTGTGTGTGTACAGGTTTGCTTATATGTATATATATTCTCCTTACCCAACCCCTACCTACTTTCTTAAATGCATGGGAGCCTACCGTATTTTTTCCACTTCGATTTCTTTTTAAATTAACAATATACCTGGCATATCGCTCTATAGTGAGAGTCCACGTTTGCTTTTCTATCTGCACAGTCATCTCTGTACTGTAGTTTATTGAACCAGCTCTCCATTGAAGGATTTGAGTAGTTTCTAGTCCTTTTTGTTACTGAAAATAGTGGTGTAATGAAAAACCTTATGTGTCCTTTTGTATTTTTTTCAGTATATTTTTGGAATAGATTCCTGCTGACTCAAAGAATAAATACTTACGTAATTTTTCATAGCTTTTATTTTTGAAAGCAGTTTTAGGTTCACAGGAAAATTAAGCAGAAGGTGCAAAGATGTCCCATGTACTCCCTGACTGCTTATCTAGTTTTGCTTAATATTTCCAAATTACCTCATACTGTTTTGCCTTTTTATCATTGTATGAGGGCACCTGTTTCTGTGAAGTTTCTTCAAAAGAGCATATTGTCAAAGTTTTAAAAAAACCCTATCTGATAGATGAGAAATTGTATTTCTCTATTGTTTTAGATTCTGTTTTTCTCATTAAATCATTCATGCTTTTATCTTATTTCTCCCAACATTAGGGAGCACATATTACGTTCTGGCTTTTCTGAGAGATGCTGTAATCAATTTGACACGATTTCTGCTTCCAAGTATTCACAGTCTGTAGGGAGACTTATTGGCAAAATTATTAGTGACCTATTTTATGTGCAGTTGAGATACAACAGGGCATTATAAACATACATGGAAGTGATAACTTTTAGTTACAACAGAGAAAATCATTTTGTTGGGATGGGCAGAGGAGGAGGTCAGGGAAAGCTACAGAGGGATGTGAGGGTAAACTTGAAAGTATGACTAGGAATTGGCAACACAAGGGAGTAAGAAAACCATTCTACGAAAACAATAATTTTTTGGGAAAAAAATCTCAGGAGAGAATGCTTTGACCTATTTGGAAAATCAGCGTAGGGTGTAAAGAGCGTGTATGTAAATGAGGGAGAGGATGGCGTTTTGTGATAAGTCAGTAGTTTGTATAGGGCCTTGAATGTCATGCTAGGAAGTTGGTGTCTCACCCTAAGAGTTGAGTAAGGGGTAGCAAAGTCTGAATGTCAGAGGATATCAAGTGTGTTTTTTTTTTTTTTTTTTTTAAAGCAAGTGAGTTTGGGTTTTGAGAAGGCAGTCATCGCACCAGGATGGATTAATAATGGGCTCCACAATGAAGAGCCCATTGCAGTGGCCTGTATGCTTAGTAGGAGATCCAGGAGACCGTGTGTCTGTGGCAGGGGAGATGGAGAGGGGAAGCCAGATGAAGGGATATTGGCAGAGACAGAATTTGGAGGATGTGGCCTTGAGGGTAGGGGAAGAAACAATGATGCCAAGATTTTTAATGTGTATGATGGAATGGATAGTGGACACTGCTAAAATTCTGAGAATAGCAAAATGAGAAAGTATCTTACTTGAAATGCATCGTACCATGCATCAGATATGCCAGTGACTAGCAAAACGTCCAAACAGAAGGGAAATTGAAAGCTTGACAAATGTATAAGCTGGAGAAATGGCTCCTGAAGGACTGTAAGCTGAACCCTATAAAATTCAGATCTGTGTTTTTCATGAGCCTTGGGCTGTCTCCTGTGTGCTGTTTCTTACTAAGTTGAGGCTACTTTAAGAAAAGAAATTAAAGCTATTTTTGGAAAACATTAAATATTGGAAATAAAGTTATGATTTTTGTACAGCCATATTTAGGTATTACTGAAATTTTAAAAATCAATGAAATTATTTTAAACACATCAACTTTTACATATAGAAAAATTTTATGTATCATTTTAAACTCAGAAAAAATTCATTTCCTAAAATCAGTTTTTTTGTTTAATACAAATAATATCCTAAATTTTTTAAGTGTACTGAACGTTACACATAATTCAAAGTACTTTCTATGTCCATCTGTGCAGAAAGAATTAGATCAATAAAATTGAGCAATTGTTGACATGTATTGTTTCCTTATTTTAGGCATGTTTTCATGTATCAAAAGGGTAAAGGGAAGATAGTGTATGTTTTGTTGTCGTTATATAGATAGAAACTTATTATATTTAAAATCTTGAATGTAATGCATTTTTAAAGTCCCATTCATAACCCACTTATTTTAGATAATTTAAATACTTAGGGTAAACGAAAAAATATACATTTTTATCATAGGATTTGATTTGTAATAAGTTCTTACTTTAAAAATAGAAATTTTTCTGTAAAAATCCTATTTCCATTTCTTAGAATTAGCATTTTTCATATTTGGGGGAAAATGTCTTGGTATTCTAGCTTCTGAATTAAAGACAAATCAATCATTTTCCAGGTTGTTTGAATGTTTTACACTGGGGTCAAACCTACACTGTCACTGGCTTCGAGCCTTGGAAATATCTTAAGGGTGAACCTAATTTTACCCAAATCGTCTTGATACTTGAACACTTTGTTAGGTGCGTGCCAGACTCATTTTTCCATGCAGAAGCACTGGATGCAAAATACATTGGATGCAATTCAATGCAAAATGCATTGAAATTCTAAGGGCTTTTTCAAATATAACTCTCCTACAGTATAATGTGAATCCCAACAATGAATGGAGAAAGTTGTGGAATGCCTTTCGGCTTTGACTTTT
Organism: Ursus maritimus; assembly: GCF_017311325.1. Classification (NCBI taxonomy): domain Eukaryota; kingdom Metazoa; phylum Chordata; class Mammalia; order Carnivora; family Ursidae; genus Ursus; species Ursus maritimus. Next base: position 50,306,713 of record NW_024423343.1, read on the forward strand.
CAAAGACCTTTAGTCAGTAACCATTAGCATCCATTGTGTACACCATACACTTTGGGCTGATATGACTAGTTCCAAAGAACTATCCCAGAAGATCTCAGACTTCCGAGGCTGAAGCTGATAACACACTTACTAAATTATTTGCAGCTTTCCATTTTAGTAATGGCCTAGCAGTTACCAGTTACTCACATACTGAGTATAGGACACCAGGCTGAACCATGGATTTGAATGGAAGAATTCCTGTTCATATCCTAAACTCATCAAGTATTACCATTAGCTTTGAAAATAACCGCTATCTTCACCATTATTCTTAGGTAGCGTGAAGAAATCAGAAAACCCATGTCGGAGTCTCCTATAAAAACTTTAGTGTTCTTATTTGGTTAATATTCTGCCTTTGTAAGAGTCTCCATAAAATCAGTTAAATGCAAACTCTGAAAATTCAACATGCGGTCTCTCATCTTCAGTTTACTGTTAAACAATACTATGCCCTGGATATAACCTTCTAATTTCATGTTTTCACCGTAGTGAGAGCACTGGTCATTACTGCTGCCGCCGATGCTCTTTTGTCTGTACATACTGTTGCAACATAATGTGTTGTGCACTTGATACGGATATTACCATATTGCCATAAGGAGCTGCTATTATTTTAGACACCAACTGATTCCATGATAGTGTCAGATTTCTTTAACATATGCTTATGTTTTTGTACAAATGACCTCAAGAAACATCTGCTAGTTTTGTGGTGGTATCTACTGTTTCTTTTTTAGAATTTGACCTGTCAGTCACTTTTTAATGTGAATCTACAGTATTTCATTAGAGTAGGCTCACTGTCTGGGTTTTTTTATGCTGTTGATATTAATTAATAACATCTATGCCATAATTCAGAAAGAAACTGAGGCTGCCTGTGCTCATTATTTTAAAAATCTCTCTTTTAACTTTTTTGTCATTGATACTTTAAATTAGAAAAGAGCCCTCTTATGGATCCTTTAGGATCTAAAATTTGGGGTCCAAAATTGCTTTCTGATGGTCCTGAAATTACTCTCTCTTTTATGAAAGCGCGTAGTAGTTGTGGCGTATTATCTGTTAGTTCATAGCCTGTGTTGATTGCTAATCTTTCTTAGTGTCTTCGATGGGTTTGGAAGGACAGGCAAAGGAAGAGGCAGTGAGGTTTCTATGAAGTCATAATATTTTTGCTTTAGGATACTGGAAAAACTTCTAGAAAACATAAGCCATTGATTGTATTCTAGGTAGGATCCCTTCTTTTACTCACTTTGGTATGACCCTGAACAAAAAGCAATGACCACACATTACTATTGTCTGGCATTTTCTTTTCCGCATTCCTCTTTGTTTCTTCTGTTTATTTTTTAAGACGCAGCTATTGATTCAGAGAAAGCAATATAACTGTATATATATGGTATTTAGAACCTCAAAATGAACGGGCTCTGAATAGCAGTATTGGTCCATGTTTTCCAGAAGAAGATGTATAAAAAGATTTTTTTTCCAACCCCATTTATTAGAGGCCATTGTCAATAAAATTCTTACCTACACATTTTATACGAAATCTAAATCCAACAAAGTAAGTATGTAAGAGATACAGTCCTAATCACAGTGTATGTCTGTGTTGTTCAGAGAATAGCTACCCCAGCTTTTATTACCTACTCCTCTCTTTCCCAAGCATCAGCTGTCGGTCTCCTTCAGACTCTAAGCATGTCCTCATTTACATCTCTGTGCTCATTCAGTCACCCTTGCTCCTAGGCTCTCTCTGTCCCTTGGGTGACTTATGTCATCAGGACAGCCTTCTGTCCCCTGCCTGCCATCCCTTGGCTGAGAGTGAGCGGAGGCCTTGCCAGTTACCTGAGGTGCTGGGGCTGCTGCGGCTCATCCTTGGCCTCTGTGACGTCCGTGTGCCTTCCACGCCAAAACGTGGTTCAGTGAGGGGCGACAGGATTACTGAAAGCTTTAGTTTCAGTGGTAAGACCTAGTGAGGCTGTGTTGAGCGCCTTGAAAAGGAGAGGCAGGGGCCTTGTTGTCCCTCAGGAAAGAGGGATTTCCCTCCACCTTCTGGGCCCAACACTCAACCATTTAAGTGGGCTAGTGGCCTGGACCCAATGGGTAGTATAACTCTCTCAAATTGTGGTTGAGTTTCCCTCTGGGTATGATGGGTGTAGGACCAAGTAAAGGAAGTCTCCAGTGACTTTTCTTGCCTCTCGTAGAGCAGGCCATTTACTTTCAGTCGTAGCTTCCAGGCCTCTGTCCCCCCTTCCCTATGCAAGACACTGGAGGAACCATAGGGGTAGGCGATGTTCAGGAAGAATTTTCAGGTACTGAGTCTATCTGGAGTCGTATTTGAAGTAGAGAGACCACTTAGCAATTTTCTTTTAGATACTTGTTACCGCCTACGCTTTTTGTTAGTTTTTAGTGCAGGGAATTTTGTCTGTGATCATGGTGGGGTGAAGAAGGAGAAACCGAATTAAACATAGTTCCGTTAACATTGTGTGGTGCCTGGTATGACATCATGAACAGGTGGGCCCATAATTGTTTACTTGATGCTCTTTTCAAGAAGTCAATTATATCATGGGAAATTGAAGAATAGCAAAATTAATTTGTTGATTGCATTCTTTAGGAAATCTTGCATGCATGTTCGCTAGAGAAACAAGGGGTTTCTCCCTTAAAGGACAAGGCTTTGTTTTGTTTTTTAATAAGACACACTCTTTATAATTAAAACAAAATCCTAGAGTTAAGGGATTACTGTCTTAAATAATTGGATTTCTTTCATTTGTTTTCCTGATCCGCATATATGAGAATAAATCTAATGGTGTCTTAGGATAATACATATTTCCAGATTAAGTATTCTCTTAACCGCTGAATTTTATTCGCGCCTTTCAAAGTTTACGGATGATATAGAGAATATGACGTAAGGTCAGGAACTTATTTTGGATTTGGGAAGGGCACATACAGAAGCTGGCTAAGAACAACAGTAGCTGTGGAGACACTTTTGAAAAATGATGTGTTGATTTTTGCAATAAATTATTCAAATATAAACTCATTATTTACACAATTTTCTTTAACCCTGCCCTTAAAATACTCAATTTAGTATTATATATTATTTCAGATAAATGCTTTTCTGGGATGGTATTTTAATGTCTGGAGGTGGTTTAGCTTAAAATGGTTAAGGTTTAAGTGATCTAGGGGAAAAGCAGAGTGTAAATGTCCAGCAGTTATTACTTTAGGAAAATTCACAGAATAAGCTCTGTTCCCCTCTCCCTCCTCTCTCTCTCCGTCTTTTTTTTTTTTTTTTTGTCTTCACACTCCAGAGCCCTTTTCTAAGACTCTTAAATCATGTGTGAGCCTGGGAGAGGGCAAACATTAGGGTGAGTGGCAATAAGGGGGAGTATTTGGCTTGAGGCAAAGTATTCCTCCATATGGGACCTTCTTAAAACCCTCCCTTCAGCCCCTTAAATCAGAATTTGAACTCCCAGGGAGGAGGCTGTCTTAGGGGAAGCAGTAACAGGGGCCGAGGGAGTGAGGTGTGGAGGTAGCTGAAGGGCCATTTCTCTAGTTGGCTTTGATGAACCTTTGATGAACCTTTTCAAACTGACCGGTTTCTCCGCTTAATTCTGGGTCAGTCTTGACCCTAACTTTCTAGGCGTCGCTGTGCTCAGTCCTCCTGGGTTTGGAAGCTCAAGGAAGCACTGGCGCTAGTTCTAGTGGGAGCAAAGATATCAAGGACTTTTGGAAGATTTTCTGTTTGATGCTGCAGAAAGGCAACATGAGAAATAATTGTTAATGGTACTTTCAAATCTTACACGAATTTCTCAGTTAACTTCAGTGGTCCTCTCTGGGCCAGATTGTATCACTGGCTATGTTAATGCTCACCTAAAATAATTTAGTGTCTTCTCAGTATAAGTCTAGCATGCTAACTAATGATAAATTGGGCAATTAAAGCTTTTTCTCCTTTTGGCATTAAATATTCTTCAGTATTCGCTTCTGGAAATATTGGAATATAGAAGGGAAAAAAGACTGCATGATCAGTTTCTCTGCCGTATTTTGCTTGATATGGTGATGAGATGAGACAAAAGGTCACCCAGCGTGTGGTATTTTGTTATGGCGGCCCTTAGCAGACCAATATACCATCCTTCCTTAAGTTTTCATTTCCTCTTTTTGCCTGTGCCCTCATGTGGTCTGCCTTCTGTGCACACAGGGAGAAAGAGAGAGCTCTGTTTCTTCCTCTTCTCGTAAGGAAACCAGTTCTATCAGGTCAGGATACCACCCTTATGACCTAATTTAATCTTAATTACTCATTAAAGGCCCGGTCTTCAAATATAGTCACCCTGGGTGATTAGGGCTTCATCATATGAATTTTGGGGTGGGGGTGGGGCACAATTCAGTCCATAACAGATAGATTTACTCATTTAGCTAAATTTTTTGCAGTCCTGAAAGTATTTTATCCCCTCTCCTCCAAATTTCTATTAACAGTTCAATGCATTTTTTTTCTTTTGTTTTTGATTTTCAATGCCATGGGTAGTGTATGGTTACTTACGTCCACATTATATGTAATACTAAGAAATAATAATTGTTAGGAGCATTGACCATATGAAAATGGTTTGGAAGGATGTGTTATTTCTTTTATTTTTAAGTAGGTTTCCTCCACTCGAAACCTCTATGAACTTGGGCAATCTGATCAGTCTAAATGCAGCCCGAACAGTAATCCTTTAGTTGTATTATAGCAGCTCTCAAAAGATAGTGAAATACATTTGAGTACCACTAACACGGGCATGAGTTTACTGACCTCCGGAACTTTTTCTGAAAAGTGTGATGAACTCCTAACTTCAGTTTTTTGTCTGTGATTGCAAATGTTTGGTGAGAGATGACTGTGGCTGGTTTGTTCTGCTCATGTTCAGGGTTCATTTCAGGTTTGGTCCTAAAATCAGCATTCTCCATCTTTGTATCTTCCAGGAAAATCTTGCCAATAAACAATTATCTTGCACATGGAAAAGTTCTCAGGATTATCAGATTGTTGGGCAGCCCTGCAAGGCCATGCAGAGAAGTGATTTGGGTCAATATTGCTCTGCTTTCTTCAAGTCTCAACAATTCACTTCGGTGATGCAATCAAAATACTGACCTACATTTGAAAGTGCGACACTGTCCTATCTGTTATCTAAATCCCCTGTGCTATTAAAGGGTGAAATACAGAAAAGAGGTCACCAGTTATTATTTTTTCTTCTGTTCTTGGTTACAGGTTGCTTTGGTTGATATTGTTAGATGGTCTGCTTCTGAAAGATAACTGAAATAGAAAATTCACTAAGACTTCTATATGAAATCGTAGTTAAAGATAACTCAGGATTACTGAATATTAAAAATGCTACAGCCATATTAAAATCTAAGGACCGAAAGGAGTTAATTCTGCTTGGAAATATTTAAATTAGAATTAGCTTTTACTTTTGATAAATACTGCCTAAAAAAAACCTCTTCTGCATATTTAAGCTTTTAATACTTGAATCATTCTCCCTAAGGCTGGCATACAAGTGTGTCCCTTACTTTGGTTTGGTAAGGCTCTGAACACGCAAAGCGACAGATGTTATACCCAGCATAATTATATGTATCCTGGAAACACATCTTTATAGAGTGGAATTGGTTCTTGGGAAAACAAAAATTTGGCAAACAAAGGGCATTAAATTGCTGATCTCAGCAGTAATTACCTGGGATAGATTATAATAATCTTGTGTAGGTGGTAACAGCATCCATGCATTGGAAAAATAATGTAATTCTAAAATACATGAGAAGGAAAATGAACTTGTGTAAACTTTAGCTCATCTGTCCTTTTAAAGAGCAGAAAAAGCCCTCAATTTCTTTCTTTCTTTCTTTCTTTCTTTCTTTCTTTCTTTCTTTCTTTCTTTCTTTCTTCTCCTTCTTCTTCTTTTTTTTTTTTTTTTGAAAATTCTTACATCTCTTCAAGAAAGGTTTCCGGTATTCCAAATCCTGATAATACTGGTTTTGACCATGTCTCTGTAAGGTTACTGCCTTATTTTTTTTTAATGCCCCCTGAGAGTAGACCATTTAAAATAAATAAATTGACCCCTAATCTTTAAGCATCCAAGTAAGTCTCTGAAACAAATTGGGCACTGTAAGATCCATGGTTATTTGAACCCACAACCATACTGAAGCAACGGTTTCTCTAATTTTGGTCTCTTTGTTCCAAGGGCCTCTTAAAGCACCCGCTCTCCCCTCCCCCAATAGATAAAACAAATCAGAGCTGCTTAGGTCCATGATCTGGAAGGTCTAGCATTATCTGAAGGTCAGTTCCAGAACGACCGCATTAAATATTTCTCAGATAGGCAGATAAAAAGTTGTCGAGGTCCTTAAAACACTTCAGAGGTTGATTGTGTTGGTTTTTGGTCTGAAGCTTTATAAAATAAGAGTTTGTCAGTAGCTGTGGTCTAAATAGCAGGTTAGCACCAAGATCGTCTAAATGCAGTGTTGTTTACTTTTCCCACCAAAAGATTTTGAACACAAATGAAATCTTTAAGACAAGACATACTTTGAGAATGTTCTGAGATCATTATGCTGCGGACCTCGTGTGCCGCGGGTGATGGGCGTGTGTGTTTTGTTGTTATCGACGATCCTTTAGATATGCCCTCACCTCGTCTCAAATTTTTAGTGGCTCCTTCACCTGTAAACTGTTGCTATGGCATCGTTTTCACATCTGTTGAGAAGCTGAAACAGTGATTAAGGGAAACAGCCCATTTCAGGGCTGGTGTGCTCTCATTGCTAGCGTTTCTTTCCAGTCCTGCAGTGCGTGAAGGTTTTCTTCCTCAGCACCGTCTGTGTGTTTCCGTAACAAAATCCAGGATCCAAAGAAGAACCACACGATGACGAAACCAGGTGATTGTGATCAAATTTCGGCTCTATACTCTGTCCATATACTTAATGTTTCTCAAAAACTCTGTCATCCCATCCTAGGGAGGCATTAAGAAGGAACTTTGTGAGTGGCGCGAATAAGCCCTTTCAGGATGGATACATACATACTGAACCTGATACATTTCCCAAAGTATTTGGGGAAATTACTTGTGCCTAACTAGGATCGGTGGGAGTAGTGGTCGCATGCAAGTCAACTTCCAGGGATTTTCATTTCTTACTATTATTTCTAATGTATCTGCCAGTTATTTTCTATACTCTTATTCCTACTTTTCTCCTTCTAACCTATTCCGTAAGTGCCTTAGTGGACGCTGTGACTAGGGGAGGTTTCCTAGTCTGCTTTAGGGAAGGCATTCAGGGTGCCCCCGGCCAATAGGAGCTACCTTTGTAAACTTGAAATAAGGCTACGGCATTTTTGTATTCCAAGTGTAAGGTAGAGTCCTACTCAAATCATTCCTGCCTGGTATCATCTATCACACGTGCTGCTTTTACTGGTTTCTCTAATTCAAGTATTGGTGTAGTGACTGCCAATGGTTTGTTGAATTATTTCAGGTAATAATAGCCAACACTTGTATAGGACATTGTATGTGCCAGGAACTGTTACCAGCATCTTACTCAATCACTGAATCTTCAAAACAATCCTGGGAGGGTAGAGGCTATTATCACTTGAATTTTCTAGATGGGAAAACAGAAGAGGAAGACTTTAATTTCTCTAAGGTCACACAGGTAGTAATAGGCAGACCCTGGAATCCAGCCCCTTCAGAAGAGGTTATCTCTACTGCTTCTCTTCGGTACCATTTTTTTTTTTTTAAAGTAGGCTCCGCACCCAGAGTGGAGCCCAGTGTGGGGCTGAAACTCCCGACCCTGAGATCAAGACCTGAGCCAAAATCAAGAGTTGGATGTCCAACCGACTGAGCCACCCAGGCCCCTGTCGTACCTTTTCCTTCATAGCACCTGAAGTGCTGCTTTTAACACTTGAGGATTCAGATAGATAGCAAAAGATACACAGAAATGGGGACCCATTCTATAGAATGAACCGTGTCTTCTTGAAGCCTAATTAGAAAGCATGCAATAAATAATACTGTCGTAATTACAGTGAGGCTCTTTACAAGTCCTTCTAGCTTACAGAACAGAAGGAGAGAATGTGAGCTTTAAAGTCTGGTCTTCGATTACAATTAAGGTTCTGCCATTTAGATCTGTAATCGATAAGCCCCTTTCGCCTCTCTGAGGATCTGTTTGGTATTCTCTAAAATCAAGAAATAGGGATGTATCTTTTTAATTCTCACCATAACTGGAAAATAATTTCTAGTCCAGTGAGACGAAGTGTCTGACTGAGGGCCTAGCTTGGCAGGCACTTCATCATGAGTTCCAGCTCCTGTGTTTTGGTGCCACGCTATTTTTTTTTTTTTAAAGATTTTTTATTTATTTATTTGACAGAGACAGAGACAGCCAGCGAGAGAGGGAACACAAGCAGGGGGAGTGGGAGAGGAAGAAGCAGGCTCACAGCAGAGGAGCCTGATGTGGGGCTCGATCCCACAACGCCGGGATCACGCCCTGAGCCGAAGGCAGATGCTTAACCGCTATGCCACCCAGGCGCCCCCACGCTATTTATAGTAGGAACTGGCTGCTGCCTCGCACAGCGATGGCACCTTAATGGAATGTATGTATGTATAGTAAGGTAAAGTAATTTGGCAAAGAAAGGAAAGTTTTATTACTTAGTATTAACAGAGAATTTGGGAAATAGCTGAGCCTCTGAATACAATATTTTCTTCTCTAGTCCATCGTTCTTAGCTGCCTAACAGAAATTAATGAAGAACAGAAACGTGGAATGGAGAACTAATTTTAGGCAATGTAAAAGCTACAGGTTTGAAATGTTTTTTTTTTTTT
>NW_024423343.1:50315521-50424793 GCF_017311325.1 Ursus maritimus
TTTTTTTTTTTTTCTGATTATATGTGTAAGTGGCACTCAGTGTAGAAATTCAGCGAATGAAGAATATATAGAAGGAAATATAAAGAAAAGCATGTTTCTCAGAGGGAAATTTAGCTCTAATTTTACCTTTTAAAATACCTTTAAAAAGACTATTTTTGAAGAGGCCTACAGAGCACATGAATGAATCTGACTCTGTGTCGAAAAGGTACTCCAGGTGGGACACTAGAATGGTGAACAGGGAAATGGATTGGGTGGTGGTTTCTTAAAATCTCCAGTGGGCTCAGTGTCCTTTTGTGAAACAATAATTTGGGAATAATCTGGTGAAGTTCCACACAATGGTTAGCTACCCAGTGTGCTTTCATTCCCCTGCTATATAGGGAAAGAACCATATCTAATCATCCTTCAATCACTATTTCATTCAGAAAACACCTGGCATATAGTAGCTACTCAGAATTTGAAACTAAATAGATTATTGATGGGTAATACATTTGTCTCTATAATTTACAAAGCAATATGATCTTCAGAATACTAGAAAAAGTGCTAGCTCTTAGAATGGTTCTGCAAAGTGAGAAATCCAGTTACTCTAATATCACCATTCTATGTTGGAATCTAGGGAAAATGAAATGGCTCCCAGCTACTGAGGCTTCCCGATGCACCCAAAGTCCCTAATGTGAAGGGAGGGGCTCAACACTGGCCCTTTGCTAAAAATCAGAGGGAGGCCTTAGTGGTAGTAAGACCTGGGGGACTCCTCTCTGCCTCCTTTCTCCTTCTGTTTCCTGTAAGGATTTCAGCTCTTAACGCGCAAGAACTTAACTTTTTAATGTGGTTGGAACAAAAAGTATGAGGAAGTATCTAGGGCTCCTTTCTGAAATATTTTAGGGGGTGTATTTACTTTGTTAGGTTTATTAGAAGTGTTGATTCTCAGTCGGGTTGATAGATGGACAACGTGTTTCAGTGATGTGGGAAGAGAATAGGAGAAGCCAGACCTGTTAGAGCAAGCCCTGGAGCCACGGTCGATGAGGCTTGTCTGGTGTCTTGTATGGTTAGGCATATGGTATCTGGTGGGCCACCATCTGAGGGCCTGTTTCTCTCTTTCCTAGTGTGCCCTCCAGACCTCTTTTTTGTTCATGTTACTGTACTACTTTGGTTTTCTTGATTTTTTTTTTAAACTTTATATTATTGTTCACATATACTTCTGCAGTTTCATTGTTTTTTTCTCTCTTACTCCTCACTGTTTTCCATTTTGAACATTTAGAGACCCATCAAGAAAAGTAAAATCACAGGAAGGGAGAGATAAGCACCAGTAAAGTGAAATACTATAGTATTACCTAACCATGCTATCGAGAGTAACTGAAGGATGGGTTTCTGGAGTTGTACTGTTAGAATTTAAGCTTTGTCACTTTGTGTATGTGTGTGTGTGTGTGTGTGTGTGTGTGTGAGAGTGTGACTGTGGTGCAAGCTATTTAAGCTCTGAGCTTATCTCCCTCCCCCTCCCTTCTGTAAAATGGGACCTAATAACTGTACCTGGCTTACAGTGCTGTGAGGTTTCACTAATATAGTAAATGTAAACCTCTTGGCACTAGGCTAGGATGAAATTTGTCTATTAATACTTATTAAATAACCATTAAAGCATTTAGAGCTGAAAGAAACATTAGATTGTCACCTTCCTTACTACATGGTAAGTTTCTGCCTTCTAAAATTTTATTTTTTACTGCTGTTTAACACCTAGAAGAGTGTTATCCAACAAATAAGGACCAAATAAATGTTCGCTGAGTGAGTAAATGAACCTGTTCCCATCTCCGTATTTTAGGAATGAGCTCTCAAGCTCAAGAGTTAAGGGATTAGCCCCAAGATAGGTGACCAAGCTAGAGCTAAAATTAGGGTCTCCTAACTCCCACACCAGTGTCCTTTCTGGGAAGACTATGCCATTTTCTCAGTATTTATTCTGTATGGTAAATTCGTAGGGAGCTGTGCAGTAGTACGAGGATGAGCTTTGATAATCGTATATGTTTAGAATCAAAATCTAGCATTTTCATTAAATCATTGGCATACTAATTTGCACATCTTCATCTATAAAATGAGATAATTTCCATCTTTCAGAACTATTATGAGGATTAATTAAGGTAATCCATGTAGAGCACTTGGTCCCATTTCTTTGGCCTTTCCCACACCACCTCATTTATTAGTCTAGACTAATTATACATTTACAGTCTCCACTTTGTTTCTCATTCTTTCTTGAATCTTCTATGATCAGGCTTTTGACTCCCGTCACTCTGCAGCTCACTTGTCAAAGTCAGTACTCATCTGTCTTGACCTATGGACAGAGTTTTAAAATATCACAATGTGGTCTTCAGTACAACTTTCTCCACTTACCTTCTAGGATGTCACTCTTGGTTCTCTCCTGTCCCACCGGCCTGCTCCTTCCCAGTTTCCTTTCTTAGCTGTCCTCATTTTCCCTTGTCTGTCCTCTGACTTCTTGTCTTTTGTTCTCTCTCTGGTTCAACCTCCTCTAGTTGGTGGCTTCTAATACTGTCCAAATGCTGATGACCTTCAAGTTTATATCTTTAGTCCAGACATCCCAGAATTCCAGATTTACAAACCTTACTGCCTACTTAATATCAGCGTAGCATTGTCATAGATCTCTCAGACTTGGCGGATTCTACAGTAAACTCCGATGCCACCCTACAGCCGACAGCTATACGCCTCCTATAGGTCTTCCCATCTTAGTGTATGAAGATGTCACCTTTCTAGTTGTCCAAGCCCAAAGCACTTGGAAACGTGCTAGATTCTACTCTTTCTCTCTCTGCATCTAGTCTGTCAACAAATACAGTGGCCTTTCCTTTTTTTTTTTTTTAAGATTTTATTTATTTATTTGACAGAGAGAGAGACAGCCAGCGAGAGAGGGAACACAGGGGGATTGGGAGAGGAAGAAGCAGGCTCCCAGCGGAGGAGCCCGATATGGGGCTCTATCCCAGGACTCTGGGATCACGCCCTGGGCCGAAGGCAGATGCTTAACGACTGAGCCACCCAGGCACTCCCCATCCAGTGGCCTTTCCTGATATGCATCCAAAATTGAGCTGCATCACTGCAGCCATGTTAGTATGGAACATCATTTCTGACACGGAGTATTGGGTTACTTACTGTTCCTTTTGCCCAGAAACATATGGAACCAGCTATGTCTTGAAATTCAGATATTTACTAATTTTAGAAAGCTAATATGGGTCAAATATTATATGTGCATGTAACACCCACAGTGGGCCTCCGGTAGCATCCCATAATCAAATATTAATATTTCTAAATGAAACATGAAGAATATCCATGCTAAGTGGGATAAATAAAGACTTAACATCTCATTGTCAGTTTGGATTCAGTTTTGCTACAAAATGAGGTCAACTCAGGTTTTGCTCCCATATGATTTAAGAAAAAAGTGTTCGATTTTCAGAGCTTCAGGGATTTTGCAATTGCAAATGAGCGATTCTGAACCTATATCTACATGGCTTACTCCCTTATATTTTTTTCTGATCCTTATTCATTGATTATTTACTGAGTAGTCAGGGAAGATCTCTAAGAGGCCTCTCTTTGTAGAACCAGTCTGGCATGTGGGGAGTGTCCAGTTAACAATTACTGAAAGGAGGAATGAAGCTGAAATCCTTTTTTACTCAAGCATGTGCTATTTAGAAGAGTGTGTGACCGGTTTCAGAATAACCATTGTCAAGAACAAAATGCTGTTTGATTAGTGATAGTTCAAACACATATTAATATTGAGTATATCAGAAATTCTTAATGGATGAGTCATCTGTGGACACAAAACCCATTATCTACTCTAGTGCTGGGGGTAGCCTCATCAGTTGGAACCTGTTTCATTGATCTGTTATTGATTTGGCATGTAACTTGAAATCCCTTTTTAGTATAACTCGATCCTTTTCTGATCACCCTGTGTCTTCGAGCATTTCAAGTAACTGATCAAGGATATTGACACTATTTTAATCTAATTAAAATGAAAAAATTTAATATTTCTATCCATTTTAAGTATCACTTACAAAATTGAAAATAAAAGTGAATAGTTCTTATTAAAACCACCTGAAATTTTAATATCCATTATATGCCTTACATAAAGAACTTATTTCTCTCTGAATAAAATGTAGTAAAGTGCTGTCGTGTTATTTGTCTTAGCTTTGGTTGGCTATCCACAGGAGACAGATATGAGTAGAATTATTGGAGTACCACTTTTCCCAGTGGTACTTTGACAGAGATAGAGACAGCCAGCGAGAGAGGGAACACAAGTAGGGGGAGAGGGAGAGGAAGAAGCAGGCTCCTAGCAGAGGAGCCTGATGTGGGGCTCGATCCCATAACGCCGGGATCACGCCCTGAGCTGAAGGCAGATGCTTAACCGCTGTGCCACCCAGGCGCCCCAGGAAGGGTTTTATATACTTTTAGAAAGGAATCATTTTTCTCTTCTTTGGTGCTTTGAGACCATAATTTTATTTAAATTGCTAATCTGTTTTTGAAGGATATGTAATAAATTGTTTAGCATTTATATTTAATCAGATTTGTAATTTGTATGACTTTTTCAGAACATTGGAAAAATTGAATTTAAGAAAATGAGAAAAGGGAAATGTTATTGGAGTTTTACTGTATTTTAAAAAGTTGGCCCCTGATCTACAGATTGAAATCATTCTTAAATTATGAATTTTTACTGCTTTTCTCTCCCAGACCGGGTAGAACAGATGTGATTTTATTTTTTATTTCACATTATGGGGAGCGCTTTCTTTGGGTTTTATGGAGAGGATTTTATTTATTACGGTAGTGATACTCAAGTAGCATCAGAAAATGCTATTTTAAATACAAGTGGCAAATTTACTTGCAGCCTTAAACTTAGCAAACATGCCTTTAGGTAGTCGGTATTTTTGAAGGTTTTTATCTGATCACAATGGCTTATATTCAACGGTGCTATTAAATGAAAGAAACATGGATGCCTTTTCTGCCACAGAGGCACAGGTGGACATCTTGGTAGCAAGCCTCATGCAGTGTGACACATGGCACAACCCAACATGGGGGCAGAGAGCATGCAGCTTGAGCTAGGAGTCATTTTATGGATACTTTGTGGTAGATTTGTGTGTTTCTGTGGGACAGCCATTATTCAAGACATTTACATAGTATGGTGTTTTTTATTAAATGTTTGTTATTTCTTAAAACAGTCAGGCCCTGACTAGCATAACCTCTTCGGGAGCCAAAGTCCTGCACCCCGCCCCTTGCTATCTATATAAATGATATTTTTGACTCTGTCCTTTATAATGTTGGCACCCTGTGCATATTAGATGTAATCAGGGCTGAAAGGAAACTTGAATCCATCTGGAAGCAATAAACTTTTCTAAAAGACTGCACAGTGTTATTTAATCCTGTGACTTCTTACTGTGAGTGAAATTAAGGTTTGATGCAGTTGTGTCACATCGTATTGATATCAAATTTATCTTTCTAAAAAAAACCTGACAGTAGTAGAACAGCACGGAGGAGATGGCTTGCTGTAAGCCCATAAGCTATTTTGCTTTGATTACATGTTATATCGTGTAGCTAAATATCTAATATGCTTGATCAAGTTTTCTCTAAAATTTTTACACTCTCAGGTAACAATTTCTTTTACCTTTAATTTTGCCTCTTTATTGTAGTACTAACTATATGGTAGAAAATGTAGTACGGTGAAATGCATGGAGGAGAAACGATTTTAAAACTCTTTAATTGGGAACACACTTGCATTAAATACCATATATGTAGAATACCAAGGTCAGACGTTGAGCTTATTTGCATATTGGACTCTTTGAATCACTTCAAGATTTTTCAGAAAAAAAAAAATAACTTCTAACTTCTACTCCAAAATAGTTTAATTATTTTTTTACTTCAAGTATCAGAGGATGATATTTTGTGTGAATAGGAGTCTAGATGGTATCAACTGACTAGCATAATTTATAGTGTGTGTGTGTGTGTGTGTTTACTAAGACTTAAATTTGTTTACATTTTGCTTACATCCAACTGAAAATAAGTGAGGAAATCTGACTACATTTTATAGGTGGTTTCATTGTAATTTTTTTTTCTTAGTGAACCAATTCTCGCTGGATTTACTTAGCCAAAGTTTTTGAATGCCAAAAACACAACAGAAACCAAACATGTTTGTCAACTATTTGCTTTTAAAGGTGGAAATGAAATAAAAGCCATATCCGCCATGTGCCTAGCATATTAAAAATAAACATGAACTTTGTCTTGAAAGTAAATTGGATTTTTAAATAAAACCATGATAAGCTATATTAAAATTGCGCCTCATTTTCCTTGTCTCCACTAAGTCTAGGGCCTACAGATCCTCATCAAATGAATAAAGGTTTACAGATATTTTTAGAAAATCTCAAATTATGTGTTGTTTTTTTATTTACATGTAATTGACATAGAGCATAGAAACTTCAGGTGTAGGACACAAGTGGATATTTGTATATATTCTGAAATGATCACCACAGTAAGTTCAGTTAACGTCCATCACCATACATAGTTATAAGTTTTTTCTGTTATGAGAACTTTCAAGGTCTACTGTCAGCAACTTTCAAATATGCAGTATCGTATTACTGTAGACACTATGCTATACATCATATCTCCATGACTTACTTATTTTATAACTGGAAGTTTATACCATTTGACCCCCTTGAGCCCATTTTGCCCAGCCCTCACCTCCGGTAACCATCAATCTGTTCCTTGTATCTATGAGCTCAATTTTTTGTTTTTGTTTTTTAAATTCCACATATAAGTGAGATCATGTGGTATTTGTCTGTTTTTGATGTTTCTCCCTTCTTAGCATAGTGCCCTCAAGGTCCATCCATGTTGTCACAAAAGCCAAGATTTTTTATTTTTATGGTTGAACAATATTCCACTGTGTTTGTGTGTGTATCACATTTCATTTATATCCATCCATCTATGGACGTTTAGTTTGTGTCCATATCTTGGCTATTGTAAGTATGTGTATTTAAGTGTACTTTTGTATGGTTAGTATATGTTGCTTCTGGCAATTTCTCTTTATCCTCCCTTCCTCCCACACACAGTGATTCCTTGACTGCAGGAGTGCCATTTCTGGCACAGGAAGGTAGGCTGATTGTAAGTTCAGATGTCCTGGAGGCCGATCAGGTGAATCTCTTCCAGTCCATTTCCAGATGGTCAGGATGGCATTCTGTTCCTGAGCTGTCTTGGCTCCTCAGATGAACTTCTTCCTTTCTGGTACTAGGACCAGTCTCGTCATCAAGTAAAAATTACTACTTCAGTCGCTCTTGTAATGGCTCTATTCCCTTCCAGCCACACACAGCTGCATGTGCTAAGTTCAGTTACCCTGGACTTTGAGTAGTTATTCTGAGTATTTTTTTGTTATCTTGGGAGCAAATAATGACCGTCTTGAGGGTAAACCTGAATGGGAGTGGTAATAAAAGTGAGCCTCTTAGTGTCTTTCAGTAGCAAACCCATCAGATTATCTGGAGGGCTGTGTGATAGCTTCATTTTGACTACCATGAGGTAATGGGGGATCTGACTTGCACAATAGGGCGTTGATTGATAGTAATGGCAGAGGTGAAAGCAAAGTTGGTGTGACAATCTTTGACGTCCTCAGGAAAAAAAAAAAGTGTCTGGGAGTTGAAATATAAAGGGCTTTACCAGGCAGAAGGCCCAGACCCAGGCTTTTTTAGACACTCTGAGGCCATCACTCTGGCTCAGGTATATATATAGTCCTATTCCCAAAGCCCAGCAAGTTCCCGGCAATGAAAGATGAAAAACTCCTTAACCACTCTTCTCATAGAAACAGTTGTCCATGGAGATTGTCAAATTCATATTAGCATCTTAAAAATTTTTTTATTTGAAGTCAATTTAATTAACATATACTATATTATTAGTTTCAGAGGTAGAATTTAGTGATTCATCAATTGCATACAACACCCTGTGCTCATTATGTCAAGTGCCCTCCTTAATGTCCATCACCCAGTAACCCCATTCCCCCACCCACCTCCCCTCCAGCAACCCTCAGTTTGTTTCCTATAGTAAAGAGTCCCTTATGGTTTGCCTCCCTCTGTTTTCATCTTATTTTATTTTTCCTTCCCTTCCCCTGTATTCATCTGTTTTGTTTCTTAAATTTCACATATGAGTGAAATCATATGGGATTTGTCTTTCTCAGACTGATGTATTGCGCTTAGCATTGTACCCTCTAGTTCCATCCACATCGTTGAAAATGGCAGGATTTCATTTTTTTTGATGGCTGAGTAATATTCCAGTGTCTGTGTGTGTGTATACCACATCTTCTTTATCCATTCATCTCTCGATGAACATCCGGGGTCTTTCCATAGTTTGGCTATTATGATCATTGCTGCTATAAACATTGGGGTGCACGTGCCCCTTCGAATCACTATCTTTGGATAAATACGTAGTAGTACAGTTGCTGGCTCACAGAGTAGCTCTATTTTTAACTTTCTGAGGAACCTCCATGCTGTTTTCCAGAGTGCTTTAATGTACACACAAAGTGCCTGGAATATAGCAGGTGTTCAAATATGTTGAAACAGTAAATTTTTGGGCTTAGCCTAAATTATTACAGTCTCCTCTTGATCTAGCCCCTTGCCTGTTACCACTTTTGAACCATCATTCAGTTAGTATGGGGGAAAAATGCTTTGAAAGACATTTGTGCCTTCGTTCTCTGGTAAGTTAGGAATTTCTGGTATGTGACTGAGTCTCAACTGTGTCCTGGGTCACAGGATCTTAGAGGGCCTGGGAAATGGAGGATGTTTGTTAATGTACTTTTATAGATGGTTGATGTTTGAGAAAACTGGAGTCAAGAAGACCTTCCATTTGCTGGAAAATGAAGGAGCAAAGGTTCCGAGGTTGAAGTGCGTACAGTAT
Source organism: Ursus maritimus (assembly GCF_017311325.1). Classification (NCBI taxonomy): domain Eukaryota; kingdom Metazoa; phylum Chordata; class Mammalia; order Carnivora; family Ursidae; genus Ursus; species Ursus maritimus. Next base: position 50,324,429 of record NW_024423343.1, read on the forward strand.
GATTGAGATATTATCTCACTGATGGTAAAGACAGTTAATGACAAACTTCTTAGAAGCCGAGCCTGTGTCTGAAGCATGGAACTAGGTGCTAGGATACAGAGATTAGAGACGAGGAGGACAATTAAGATACTGTTGAAGTGATTTTCTGAGAATGGAAAAAGGAAGAGCAATTACCATCCTTCTGAGGCTCAAGGGGTTACTGCACAAAGGCCATCTGGGGTGCTGTATATAAACTGTATCTCGCATGAACTGATATACATACCTGAACTGATAATGCCCCCCAAATGACTAGAGTATGAAGCTAAGATGAATCAAGGCCCTATTTTATATTGGTGCCATTTAAAAATGTTTTTCCTAAGGAATCGAGACGGAAGTGGATGTATGAAATACAGTCAGGCAAATATCTAAGTAGATCATAAAGTCAAGGAATAAACAGTGCAAATGAAAGGAGCACACCCGTGTTCCTGCGGAAGGGAAAATGACAAAACCCAATCACATTGCATGATAAGGCCTGTTATAGAATGTGATCCGTGAATATGAAATAGAGAATATGAAATTTTGAAATGTACCTTTATTTTACTGGGTTTCAGATGTAATAGGGACTCGCAGCAGAGTCTAAAAATAATCTGGCATTTTAGATATTTGATTCAAGTGATTAAAGATGAAATGCATGGAACATGCCATCTTTAGGCTACATTTTCTTAAGGTTAGACCTATGCTCACCACACTACAGACCAGGATTCTTGAGTTTCTCAGTCTCAGGACCACTTTACAGTCTGAAATTACTGAAAACCACAAAGAGCTTTTGTTTGTGTAAGTTACACTTATTGGTACTTATTAGGAATTAGACATTTAAAGTATTTATTAAATATAACAAATCCATTGCATTTTAACATAAAATATTTTTATTAAAAATATTTTCTAAAAAAAAAACCAATAAAAACAATACCACTTCATTATCTTAGATTTTTTCAAATGTCTTTAATAGAAAGCTTAGCTGCCTTTAATAGGATGTTTAATATAAGATAGCTGAATTTTCAAGATTGTGCTTGCATTCAATCTGTTGTGATTACATTGTTTTGGTTAAAGTTTATAAGGAAATCCATTTTCACATAGATGTGTATTTGGAAGAAAGAAAGAATTTTAATGTTTTCAGATAATCGTGGCTATTCTTTGAAACTACAGCAAAACCTAAGTGCCAATTTATTAAGGTTAGTTACAATGTTGAATCTGAAAACATACTAATGAACCTTTGTAGTCTATTTGAAAATTTATTGGTCTGTCTTGCACTTTGAATGAATCTTTTACTTATGCGTGATTTTATAACCTCCTGCACTGGTTATATGGAAAATTTGGTGTATGTACTAAGCTAGATAGAGCTTCCAGGTGTTGACACATTGTATTACCCAATATTTAAAAAGTATCAGATATACTACTCTGACCACCAGTCTCATGAGAAAATTCTTGAAGTATTAGGAAGCTGTCAAGCTCATTGTCATAGATACAAGTTTTGTAAAATTCTAATTTTTGCTCTAAAGCTTGAATTTTGACATTGACAACAAACATTTTTAGTTGTTTTTCTTGAGTGACTGGCTCACTTTGCTCATTTCCAGGAAAATGTTTGCCAGATACTCATGTCTAAATTCCATTGCCTGTGTGTCAGTCGATGTTTGCAGTAAAAATAGTCGTCCACAAAACCAGCTTATTCAACTGCAGTGCAAATGGTGTAAGCGCTTCTCCTGGAGAGAATCCTCACTGTCATTTGTCGCAGAAATGCTTTCTGCATATTTCCCATTTCATTTCCCGTAATATTAAAAAGAAATGTAGTTCAGGGTAGAGATTTTTATTTACTTTTATTTTTTAAGGATTTGAGAGAGAGCGATCACATCTGTGCATGCAAGGGGTGGGGGCGTAGAGGGAAATGGAAAGACTCTCAAGCAGATTCCCTGCTGAGCGCGGTTCCCCACTCTGTGCTCGAACTCATGACCTGAGCTGAAAAAGAGTCAGAGGCTCAACCCACTGAGCCACCCAGGTGCCCCCCAGGGTAACGATTTTGTAAAAATTAGTGTTCCTCCTTCACAGAGGACAGTTAAGCGAAATGGATCTTTTTAACCTGGGAGTTCGAGGTTCCTGAAGAAGCGAGAATGACTTGTAAAAGTGTCACTGCTGTGATTCATGCTGACCTCAGGTTTTTTACTGCTTTTGCACCTGCACCTTCAATGCAAATGCCAACGTGGTGAAAAACACAGCTAGCATGTTTAGTATTATTATAGAAATCGTTTTGACCCTGTAGAATCTCTGAGACTCCACATTGAGAACTGCTGATGAGTGTTTTGGCTTAAGCATTTAAATGATGGACCTAATTTGCCAGTTTCTCCTGATGATTCGTCTGTATAAAATAACAGTAAAAGTATAGACATACCTTTTAGTAATGGTAGAGATTTAGGGGAAAGCTGATTTCTTACCAGCTCACCAAGATATTTAGAACATGAATAAGTTACATAGGAAGGAAAAGCTTTAGAACAGAAGTTTGTCTAAGATTGGAAGTTAACCTAAATTTTCAATCATACGTTTTTAAAAAATATCAGTTTTATGTGGTGTTCATGATTGATTAAACAGACCAAGTAATTTAAAATTGCTAACATCAATTTGTATCCTAGGCATTAAATGTTGTTTTGAATAAGGAATTACATGTTGTCTGTATTTCAAATCTGTAAACCTAAGACTAATACTTATATTCTTTTGACTGATTAGTTCATTTTGGTCTTCTTGGAAAAATACCTAAATATCTCCAAGTGCTTAAATTCTTAGAAGGATCAAAGCTGTTTACACGTGATAAAAATAACTAAGTAGAAAAAAAAAAACCCCACAGATAGGAATAGCATTAATTTTTTTATTTGGTGTGATAAAAATGTGACTTTTGAGTATTGGATTCGCAGTTTTTCTGTTTCTCTCTGTAAATGATAACTTTAAAATTTCCCGTATATATATATATATATATATTTTTTTTACTAGATAAGAATGCTCTTTCTTGTCACTCTTGATATGTGTCCATATTTAGAAACTTTCTCTGCTAACAAATATTATGTCCTAATTCTCGAAGATAGTAATGCGTTGTGAAGGTTTTCAGCAAACTACAGGAGCAGCCCTATTTGTTTAAACCCTGGTTTAACCTGATTATTAACAATTAAATTGTGTTTTCTTCTTACAATTAAAGTGTATTCAAATTTATTGGTCCCCTGCTTCACAGATTTATCTCAGTATGTGGTGTATTCAAACAGAATTTTGTATTTTTAATTAGGGGATTAGATAAGTAATTCTGAAGAGCCAAAAAAAAAAAATTGTTAGACATCACGTTGCTTAACCATCTAATATAGCATAAGTGTGTGTATACACTATGTTGTGGGAGCCATCGCTCAGGCAGGCCTGTTTTGCAGGCAGTATTTTAAAGAGTGGACATGTGCAGAAACTGTGAGCACAATTAGCGCCAAGCAGATAAATCCAGCTCTAATCCTGTTTACGGTCTGCATCAGACAGATGTGCCAAGATTGATTTAGACAAGCCCTAGGCTTACAGTAATATTTTTAAAAGTGCCGTTCACTGTTCTATTTTTGTTAAACCTTTGTTAAATATTCTTAAGTGTGGCAGGTTTTACTCTTCTCGTTAACCACTGTAACCTACCCTGAGCAGGTCCTGCTTTGCTCTCATGGTGACGGGGTAACCTGCTAGGAGAGGTTATCTTTATTCCCTGTAATTAAATTGACTTTTCCCCCCAAGAAAATACAACAATAGGAAGTGGGTGCTGAATTAAATAAATAGCATGATATCCAATAGACATGTACTTAAATCCCTTGCAAGAACAGATGGTCCCCAGTATCTCTGTAAGTAATGTGAGAGGACAGTTAATGTTCTGAAACAACTAGCTATAACCAATATGATACTAATGAACCGATAGATTTCAAATGATAAACCACACGCCACAAAGAAAAATCCTATGTCGTCTGTAAGGTTTACGTTTTCATAACCTGAAAAAAGTATGCAGAGGATTTCCATATTTTTATCTACTGTTATCAAATATTATTTTTATGGGTGAAGTTTTATGCCACACTTTTCACCAATAAAGAGATCTCTTAACATTAAGGTAAAATTAAAGTTGCATTTAAAATACATGCCCCAAAGTATTTTTTTTTTTAACTTCTCTTGTAACATGCTGTCTGCCTGTGTTCAGTTGTACGTGGAAATGTGGCTTTTGCATACAGTTTTTATTTGTGGTGGAAATTGCTTGTACTACAACAGAGGTGGCTAGCATGTGGGTCCAAGCAGCTATCTTGTGGATGAAAATTTAAGCAGAGATACAGGACCAAAAAAAAATTTTTTTTTAGCATTTATAAATGTATAAAAAGTTTATATATGAAAAGCAGTATTTTTCTGGTTGACTGGGAGAATAAAGTGATTCTGAATCATTCTTAAGGTATTACTACAAAAGGGTATAGAGAAGCGGTCAATTTTATAGGCCCATAGCAATAGTCTTCTCTCTCAGGATGATTTATTTATTTTTCCCCTTTAATCTTGTTTCTCATAAATATTTGTGTATTCTAAGCTGTCCCAAAGAGTAATGTTTTGGAGCGGGAATGGAGGAGACACCATGACCTAGGATTTTCCAGTTTATCCTATCAGATGATCTGCAGAACCTTCAGCCTTCACTGGGGGGTTAGCCTCAGGGCTTTCCACCTAGAAACCTGAGGAACCTTTGGCCTTCGCTCTCTTTCAAGTCTGGGAAACCAGTGTTCTGCGGCCCCACAGAGCCAGCTGGTCCACTGCTCCTATCTTAAGAACTTGAAAGACAAAGACCTAGAAAAGCACCACCTAATCTGATATCTGATTAGTCTGATTAAACCACAGTTAGGCAGTTCTGAGCCTTTAAAAAAAAACAGTTTAAATTCAAGTTCACGGAATTCTAACAAGTTTTATTCCTGAAGACCATATTCAGAATGAAAAAAAAAAAAACAGTTTTTTGTAAAAGCTGTAATACTATACACATCTTCAAGAGTTAGGAAACAGTTATATTCAAAATTAAATGAATCCCGTTTTTAGAAAACTGGGTGGATTTACTTATGTAGATGATTAACATTGCAGAAATAATAGATGAGAAATTCTATGTAGGAAACTGGTGCCTGAGAGATTGATACAGCTGCTGAGAAAAACAGGGGTGAAGAACATTCATCTGTTAGAAATTTGTTAAATGTTTTATTCACAGACCAATTATCCCTCTTTTCCTTTCAGTTAGAAGGGAAATGTCTGCTCTGAACCTGTAGGTCTTTCTTTTAGTCTCTTCTTCTCGCTTAGGCAAGGAGACCATTCGCGTAAAAGCCCCAAATTTGAATGTGTGGGCAAATGCAGGAGAAGAGGTGAGAAGCCTGCGCACGGAGAGCCGGGACCACGGATCAGAGTTCGGGGGTTCTCGGAACGCTGGCTCGGACTCCCGGCGCCTACGGTCTCCGTTTCTCCGAAGGGCACCTCAGTCTCCGATCCACTACTACTCTGTTAAGGGACACGTTGGTTGTCTTGCTGGAGACACAGTAACGGTTTGCCTAGCGTTTTAGGTTTGCCTAGATTTGAAAAACAGATCCAGAGGGTCAGGGGAGAACGTGTTTACTTGAAGAAGGTGTTTGTGTCGACCCAGTGTTCTTAAGGAGTGCGGTTAACGCCAGCCAGAGCGCTTGGATTGAAATCTTGGCTCTGCCCCCACCCGATGTGTGACCGTAGCCAAATTACTCGAACTGTCTGTCCTGGATTTCTTTTAATTTAGGAACAGCCTCGGCTTCATAGGGTTCATATTAAAAGAGATAATAGATATAAAGGGCTTAGGGCAATGTCTGGCATATAGCATGTGCTCAGTAAATATTAGCTACCCTTTTTAGGGAATGGAATTTTAAAAAAGCAGCAACATGATCAGGAACTATTTAAGGACAAGCAGAGGAAACCATCTTCTCAATTGATTACAGAAATATTCTCGTAGAAAAATTAGAAATTCATATACGTAAACCACAATCTATTCCAAGCTTTCATATGTATATTCACATATATGTGCATATGAAAATATATTACACATACATGATGTATCCAATAAATATATACAAGACGGTAATGGAAATGTGCTGTGTTATTTTAGACACGTTTCTAGTCCGATTTCTACATTTTAATGGCTGAATAGCATTTTAGTATATGAATAGATTTTACGGAACCAAAACTCTGTTACTCATTTAGTTTCTAAGTTTCACTCAAATAATGCTTGGGGAAGCATTCTGTTAGCTAAATTGTGCGTATTATTTATTCCCTTAGGGTACATTCCTGAAAGTAAATTGCTGGACCAAAAATAATACATATTTTAAAGCATTTTTCCTTTTCTACATTTTTAAAAATTATAAATGTAATGTTGATTACAGAGAGGGAAGTTATGGAGCTTTATAGGAAAAAATTAATCTCCTACTCCCTCATATTTCTCTTTAATAGGTAACCAGTATTAAGTTTGTTGTGTGTTCTCGACTTGAGTTTGTTTGTTTTTTTAATGAAAGTGAGATTCAGTCCCTCAGATTAGTTTGTACTTTGCTCTTTTTCCGTTTCTTCATACCTCTTGCCATGAAGGTCTCTAGAGTTCTAACTTGCTCGTTTGTGAGCTGCAGAAAACTATGATTCAACCGTTCTCCTATTGAAGAACAGGAACATAGCTTTCAATATTTCTGCTATTATAAATAGTGCTGCAATTAACATTTTGAAATCTTTTGATTCATATTCCCAACTTGTTCTCCAGCAGTTACCATTTTTGCATTCCCACCAGTGCTGGGATTGGTTCCTTTTAGCCGCACCATCGTCCAGCATGATTTTTGATCTTGTGCCAATCTAAAAGGCAAAAACTGGTATCTTGTTGTTTTAATTTGCATTTCTTTGATTACTAATTAGATTGAACTTTCTCATATGTCTCTTGGTCAATTTGCATTTCTTCTTTTGTGAAATTCCTGCTTGGGTCTTTTATGTGCTTTGCCACTAAAGTGTTTTGTTTCTTGATTAAATAGATTGTTTAACTGTCATGTGTTGCAGATATTTCTGCCCGCTTGGCTTCTGCTTGTGACATCTATTTCTGGTTCTTTAGGTCTTTATAAGCGATGGAATAATTTTTTTTCTTTCTTTATTGAAGTATAATTAACATACAGTGTTATATTAGTTTCATGTGGGCCTTGAATAATTTTTATGTGAAGTGTATCAGTCTGTGTCTGCCTTTATTGTCACTCTTAGGACTTTACTAATTTGTGGTTACATAAAGTTCTTTCTAATCTAGAAATACTGGTCTCTATTATGAAATAGGGTTCTATTTTTTTCCTTTTCAAAAGATTAACCCATTCTAAATCACCTTTTACTGAATATTTCCCACTGAGCTTAGATACCACCATTATCACATTAGTGACTTTTTAAATGTAAGTTTCTTTGAACCATTCTTTTATCTATTCCTAGATGTTTTAATTATTACAGCTTTACAAAATATTAATATCTGACCAGGCATTGCTCCCCCCTCATTACTGTACTTTTAAAACATTTTCTTCATTAATATAATACATTTATTCCAAGATTTGCAAATCATTTGATTAGGTTCCTTGCCCCTTACATCAAAGAAAATACCGTTGAGATTTTCATTGGAATAGCATTATAAGTAGTTATTTAATAATGAGAATAATGACATGGAAAAAAGTCTCCATTTATTACTTAGTAGGTCTCCATTTATTCTGTTCTTTGTTTCTCAGTATGTTTGAAATAGCATGTTCCCCCCACACAAGTCCAGGATCATCTTGCTAAATTTATTCTTAGGTATAATATGCTAATTGGCATGGGATCTCTTTATCCCTATTCTGCCTCCTTCCTGGGTATTGACCTATTTGTAACCAGCTTCCTTACTGGGTATTCTTATCAGTTCTAGTGATTTTAAATAGATTCTTGTAGATTTTGCAACCGTATTGTGATATCATCTGTAAAAAGCTAGGATTTTAGCCCCCCTTCTGCCCCTTCCACCACCAACTGTCTTTTATTTTTCTTTCATATAGTATTGACCAGAATGTCCAGAATAATTGGGAATAGTAAGAGCGATAATAAGTATTCCTGTACTGTTTCCAGAAATTCTTCTAGTTTTTAACTACTAAGTTTGATCTTGAATGTTGGTGTACTATCTTTAAATTTTTCATTTACAAGAGACTTTAAATTAGAATAGTCATTGAATTGTTTACTGCCAAAGTAAAGCACACACAGGGTAAATAATTCAGATTATAATATAGGTCTTCCAGTGAAAAGAGCACTAATTTCATTCCTTCCATTTTTTTCTTTCCCTCAATGGTTCTAGGTTTCCTTTCATCCTTTCTTGGTGCTCTTATTTATTGTATGTTATACTACATAAAAAAATTAAATTTGTGTGAGAGATAAGGTCATAATTGATATTGTAAGATGAGCCTGGAAGGAGCACCTTTGACAAGCCTGCTTCCTTTCATCCTTGAAGGTTGTGGAAGGATGTAAGATCTTCTCGTCCCTCCCAGGTGGTGCAGAGACCCTGGCTGTGTGTCCCTGGGTGACCGTAGAAGTGCACTGTACACAGACTTGAAGCCTGCGCTTTCTACGGAAATGACAGGCCCAGCAAATTGACTTGGGGTTCACCTTATCCCACCACCATAAACATTGAGAAAAGGGCTTGTTTCTTTTTCCGTGGTCTGTGTGCTTTATGAATAATCGGACACAGTTTGCAGCATGGTTGGGAGAGGCCCGCTCGCTGAGAATGGGGGGAAGTGACTTCCCAATGCACCTGCAAGTCCTTGCTCCAACCGGTGAACTCCGTGGCTGTGACAGGATTGAAGAGGTTGAGAGCGGGCCTTGTGTGGCTGCCGAGCACCACCAAGATCTCCACATCTGCTTCTGTTGACTTTTTTCTCTTGCCATGGGTCATTTTTTTCCTGCTTTCTTACATGCATTGTGGTTTTTTTTAAAAGACGTGTTTGAGAGAGGGCGCAGTGCAAGTGCGGGTGGGGCAGAGGGAGAGACTCAGCAAGTAGACTCCCTGTTGATCGCCGACCCTGGTGTGGGGCTCCATCTCCTGACCCAGGAGATCATGACCTGACCTGAAATAGCTGGGTGCTCAACCCACTGAGCCACCAGGTGCCCGTGCATGCGCTGTGATTTTTTAAAAAAAGAATTTATTTATTTATTTGAGAGAGAGAGTGCGAGCACTAGCTGGGGGTCGGGGGAGGGAGGGGCAGAGGGAGAGGGAGAAGCAGATCGCTACTGAGCAGGGAGCCCCATGTGGGGCTGGACCCCAGGACCCTGAGATCATGACCTGTGCCAAAGGCAGACGCTTCACCAACTGAGCCACCAGGCGCCCCGCTTTTTTGATTGAGTAATTTTTTTTGATTGAATGGAAGAGATTGTGAATTTTGCTGTGTAAAGTTGGTGGCTATTTTTATATCCCTCTAAATAGCCTTGAGCTTTATTCTAGGATGTAGTTAAATTACTTGGAAACAGTTTAATCCTCCTGAGGTTTGCTTTGAAGCTTTGTTAGGTGGAATCAGAGCGACCTTTAGCTAGCTCACGAAGGAGACAACTCTCTCCCAAGTACTCTGCTCAGTGTTTCACAAATGCCAATATTCTTCCACTTAGGCTGATGGGAACGCCTGTGTGATCTCTGAGCATTGTTTTCTCTAATCCTGAGGGTAGTTCTCTCTGCCTGGCCTCTCACATCTGCCGTATATACTCAGCTGAAGATTCAAGGGGGACCTCTGCAGAATTCACTTGCCTGCAGCTTTCTCCTCTTCAGTAATTGGCCCAGTGAACTTAGTCATTGTGGCTTTTCTGGACTCTTCATTCCTGCCTCACCCATGGAGACAAGCAGGCTGCACCAGGGCTCCCCACTTACACGGTGGCCTGGAAACCCTCTCCAGGCCGTAGCCTGGGGCTCTCCTGTGGCTGCTGCGTTTGCCCACTCTCAGGGACCACTGGCCTGGGCTACCTGATGGCCGATGTCTGTATCCTGCATACCCTTTTAATTATTTCAGGCAGAAGGTAAACCAGTCCCTGTGATTCCATGTTGGCCAGGTAGAAATTTTAGAAGTACTTGTTAAAAGTATGAAACACGCCAACTTTGAGAGTCCATTGAAATGGCCTTTGATCACAAAACATGTTTTCTGACCTGTGGTTAAACATAGCCAGTAAAATTTCATGGCAGTCTAAAATGAAGTCTGACTGTGGTAAGATTCAGGTGGGTCGATCTTTCTAGACTGGCAGGGATTCACAGTGTCTCATACAGGAATCTTACTCTGCTTCCTTTTTACACGTGTTGTACTTTACCTGGAACGTACATATCCTTTTCCTTACGCTTTGCCTTTCATAACTGTTGTCAACTCACTTCTGTCAGTGAATTCTCTTCTTCCCGTTACTTTTTTCTGTCCCTGTGTGAGCCAAGGAGCCTCTTGCCTAAGGCTAATTTACTATTATTGAAATGTTGCTTTGTTTAAGTTCTTGAATTTCTTCTATTGAATATCTTCAGTTTTTGAATGTCCTAGACCTTGTGCGACAGAGACTTAAATGCTGTTTTTCTCTTTTTTCGTTCTTGGGAAAATAGACCCAATTTTTCTTTTCTTTCCTCCCCCAACTCACCCAGGGATGGACATAAGACACAGTCAGTAAAATTAAACATGATAAAGATTTTGTGAGTTTTCACTTTCTGTTATTCATATATAGAAGATATGGACACAAGGGTTTTGATTGGAAAACTTAATTTTTTTTTTCAGGTGACTCCAAGTATGACGTTAAATGTCAAGAAGAATTTATTGAAGTCAAGGACATATTCTCCGTCAAACTGAAACGACGATGTTCTGCTAAGCAGCAGGGAAATGGTACTTTATTAGGTATCACACTCTTCATTTGTTTGAAAAAGGAACAAAATAAATTAAAAGATTCTACGCTTGATCTTATCAATTTAAGTGAAGACCACTGTGATGTATGGTTTAAACAATTCAAGAAAATTTTGGCAGGTAAGTGCTCCTTACGGGAATTTTTAATGAGTCTAGTTTACTTGCTGTAGGTTATTAATCGGGACTGTATTTATGCGTATAGCAATCCTTGATTACGTGAGGATAGTTTGTTTTTATTCCTAGTCTGCTGAGTGTTTTTATCATGAAAATTGAATTTTGTTATCTGCCTTTTCTACATTAATTGTGATAATCATATTTTTTCCTCTTCATTCTGTTGACGTGGTGTTTTGCGTTCATTTTGGTATGTTGAGCCATCCTTGCATTCCAGAAATAAATCCCACTCGATCATGGTATATAATCCTTTTAATATGTTACTGAACGTGGTTTGCTGGTATTTTGTTGAGGGTTTTTATATCAATATTCATAAGAGATATTGGTGTGTAGCTTTGTTTTTTTCTTCTTCTTGTACCTTTTACCTGGCTTTCGGTATCAGGGTAATGCTAGCCTCATAGAATGAGTTGGGCAGCAACTTGAATGGCCACTTCCATGAAGAAGCTTTGATAATATGAAATAACACAGTTCTTAAGTAATTTAGTTCAGTTGAATTGTTTTTGAAAGCGTGTTTTTCTAATCCTGTCTCTTGAGCGTCTATTAGAATTATTTTCCTTCCGTATATTACTGATGGCAAGTGCATATACGTACTGGGTGGCTTGAGTGTAACGGTTTGTCTCTATAAGGGTTGATTTTTCGAAAGGTTAATATCCAGAGGACAGAGAATATACGTACTAAAGTATTATCTTATAATGAATTTACTGTATCTGAAATTTCTAAATGGCATTTATATTTTACATACTAAATAAAATGCATGAATACAAATATGCTATTTAGATTTCTAGAGCATATCTAGTTAAAATATAGTCAAACTGAGTTTCAGGATTGATTCTTTTTTTTTTCCATGTACATAAATCTTGTTTTCTTTTCAGCCCATTTCTTTCTGTTTGCCAGAAGGGTTAGGGTGGAGGCAGCGGGTGATGGTGCAGTTTGGTGTAAGGTGATACAGGGCAGAGAAGGGTGCCAGACGAAGAGTGGGCACATGGTGATGTTAGAAAGTTGCAAGCCAGCCATCATTATCAATAAGACTGAAGACCCAAATTGGCCAGAGGCAACCAACTGATACCGTTAGGCCCATAGACAAGGAGCTGAAGTGACACATTAAAAGGAAGAGACCCTGTTACTAAGTAACCTATGCTTCCTTGTTAGCTCCCCTGGGACCTTCAAAGAGAGCTGATTCTTTCAAGAAGGCAGGAAACGACAGAGGCCATAGTGTAGTTCATGTCTCTGGAAACAGTGAATATATATATTTAACTAAAAGCATTCCACATTAACAGTGGGTCTTTTACAGTGTTTTATTTTAAATTGGTGTGAGAAGAGATTCTAAGAAGTTTAAGTAAAAGTGAAAAAATTGGTAAGTTCAGTTGAATTAAATTTCCTTGGGCAGGTACTCATGAGACTCATGTTCTATAAAATAAGAAAGCCATTTGATGAGGAGAGCAAAGCTCTTCCTTTCACTGACGGTCTGAGAAAATTTCCTCCCATGGGGCTTATGTGTGAAGGGCCTGCACAGTGACCTAGGAGGCAACTTGCTGCGTGTATCTCAGCCATAAAACCAATAATAAGTAAGCAGAGGACATCACAACAAAGCTCAATTTAGTAAAAGCAATTTTGTAGGAGTAGAGGGGCTCATCTAAACAAAACAGGCCCCCCTGTACATACACAAAACAAAAAACACTGTCCAAATATTTTTCCAGCTTTATGAGTGATGTTTTGATTTGGTCTAGGATTAAAATCTAGGAAAATTACGGAGATGAATAAATTTACTTATCTTTTAGGATATAATCTTCAGGGAATGTTACTTTTTGTAACTTTGATTTTGATAAGAGTTGGCAAACCCAAAAAACTAAAAAAAAAAAAAAAAGTAAAAAATAGAAAAACCAAAAACAAACAAAAAAAGAAAAAATGATTTTGATAAGAGTTGGAGATTATAAAATATATGAGGTCATATTCTCTGGCAAGGTTCCTGCAGGACAGTGATTTTGCTGATTAAAGTAAATAGATTGACATTTGAAATCAGCCAATGCAAACAAACAAAATAGGGTTGAAATCCTCTAATAAAATAAAGGAACCTAACCAAGATGGTCTGAATGAATGACCTTGCCCCCAGGTGGCCTTAGCAGGTCTTGTAGGAGGAGCTAATTCCTTATCTCCACGCCCCGCAGAGACAGTCCTGGGTCAGTTTCATTGTATATAAATAAATGCACGGTTACAGCTCCAAATCTCTCTACCAAGCTTCATATTATGCCAACATTTCGTTTTTAAGTTTAAAGTTTTAGAACATTTTTCTTGATCTTTTTTTTTACTTGCAAATCCGTGTAAGGCATGTGTTCATTAAAGTGCCTGTCAACTGAGAGACCAGCACAGTTGGCTCAACCCTCATTCCAGAAGTGGAGGAGGGCCAGTGTCTTTCTTGAGGCGATGAGGGTGATTGTTCTTTCAGCTCTGATTTGCAGAGTTGGGTCAATTTGTGGATTATCCTCCTGTCTCACACTCACTGTCCCTATTCCATGCTACACTGCATCAGGATTGACAGATGGTGATTGCTGATTTCCAATTTTTTTTAAATCCCTACCCCAGGAATTTGTGTTTGCACCAGACTTGACTTAAGTTTTTTTTTGGGGGGGGGGAGTGCGTAGAAGAGGGCAATACATAGAAATGTACATCATAAAAATATAAATGACTTATGTTTGAATATTACACATCACTATTTTAAGTCCCCAAACCTTGCTTTTAACTGGTTCTGTGGCAAAACCAGATTTTAAAAATACGTTTTTGTATAGATTTATTTTGAATGATACCTTTAATCAGCAAGTGGAATTTTTTCCCTGCCAGTCTTTTATATCATTCCCCCCCTTTTTTTCAGTTAAGATATGAAGAAAACATTAAAAGAAAACATTAAAAGCCTCAGCTAGTTCGTCATTTAGTCTAATTCATCTAACAATTAGGATTATAGTCTATTTGGATATTAAGAATTATTTTCAAATAATCATATGTATATTTTGAACTGGAATAAGATGTAATGAATTTTTGAGGAAAGAACAAATCGGCAGCACTAAGAAGGAAGAAAAAGGCAACTCCCAAATACTTGAAGTTTTAAGACATAGACAAAATGTGACCAGATTCAAGTTTATATTTATATTTATAAAAAGGGAGTCTTAGAACTCTTTCAATTTTTATTTGAAAATAAGTCCTCTTACATTTCAGTTTTTTTACACACAGTTGAGCACAGTGTCTTTTTTAATTCTTAGTAATAGAAAAGTCACCATAACGTTATTGGTTAATGGGCAGTATTAGGTTAGTTCATCCAACACACATTTTGTATCAGGCCCTGTGTTAGTTGCTGGGAATACAAAAATGAATGAGATGTATGCCTGTATAGAACACTCTTGCTCTGGGAGACGGAAGAGAAAATATGTATTATGAATATGTTAAGGGTCACAAAGAAAATATGAACGACCAATAGGGAACATAACCATTGATCATTGATTCAGAAATTAAAATCTTTAAAAAATTCAATTGAATAAGGCTGGTACATAGTCACTGATAAGCCTAATATATAGTTACTGTGGTGAAAGTAATTCAATAGCTTTTTTCTACTTTTTTTTTATACCCATGATACAAAAATAAACACACGCAACCTTTAAATATAGCAAGTGTGTACACTACACATGTTAATTTTTATTCAATTAGGGTGTGACCCAGTCTCTGCATATTTGGGTTCCCTGGAAATGGTGAATTGCAAGCTTCCCTGGACTCAGAGCCAACCTTTTCTTTAGAAGCCATAACATATACTTTAAAGCATATTCATAGGGTTTTTTTTTTTTTCTTTTTTTGAGGGTGGGAAGAGAGCAGGGGGAGAAGGGATAGAGAGAGAGAGAATCTTAAGTAGGCTCCATACCCAGCACAGAGTCCAATGCTGGGCTGGATCTCATGACCCTGAGACCATGACCTGAGCCAAAATCAGGAGCTGGCTGCTTAACTGAGCCACCCGGGCACCCCCATATTCATAGGCTTTCTGACAGGTACCCTACAGAAAAGAATAAAACAAAGTACCCGTCAGGTGATGTTCAAAGCCACTCAGAACTGAACGAGTTTACTGGAGTGAACTGGTGGATCTCCAGTGGAGGACTTGGCAGAAGGTGGAGGAAGTGAGGAAAAAGATTTAAAAAAAATAAAAACAAAAATTCCACAGTCTCATGCCCAAGTAACTTGGAGAATGGTAATGTCCTAAAGAAACAACAAAGAAATCAGAACACTGGTTGATTTGAAAGAAAGATGTTTTGTTCAAGACACATTTGGGATATATTACAATATCCTGTTGGAGACGTTTAGTGGACTGATTTTTCGAGAGGAATACACGAGGAGGTAGAGAAGAGTTGACGTGGTGGGCACGATGACAGCTTGTAAGGAAGTAGTATGGAGTTATAAAAAAAAAAAAAGCAGAGGGCTAAATACAGAATCTTGGGTGATACTCATATATTAAAATAGAGAAGGGGCACCTGGGTGGCTCAGTCAGTTAAGCATCTGACTCTTGATTTTGGCTCAGGTCATGATCTTGGGGTCTTGAGTCAAGCCCCCATTTGGGCATCGAGCTGGGTGCCGAGGCTGCTTAAGATTCTCTCTCTCCCTTTGCCACTCCCCTCTTTCCCCCAACTTCCCTGGTTCATGCATGCTCTCTCTCTAAAAAAAAGGGGGGAGGCGATGGCAGAGAAGACAAAAGCCAGAACAGCAACAAAGCAGAAGTCATGGTCTAAAAAACAAAACAAACCTGTTCTAAAACCTGAATTTTGTTGTTATGTTTAGGTTTTGCTAATTTATTTGTAATGTTTAATAATTACCCAGAGACAACTAACACAGGCATTTTTAGCACGTATCTGGTTTGGGGTTACTTCTGATATATTTTTCTGTTTCATTTCTAAGTGCTTATTTCACGAAGTAGGCAAATATAAATAAACCATGTTTAATTGAGTACATTTTGCCTTTATAATGTAGCCTGATCTCTATTTCAACAGCCTCCCTCAGTTTTCAGCTATGAAAAACAGAGAAAATGGAAAAATTACTTAAATGCTTGTTTTTTTTTTATCCCTATGAAGAGTGATTTTTCATAGTTTCCCCCAAATGTCCAGTCTGTTTCCTATGGGATAATAACGTTGGTCTTCAAAGGATACTTTCTTTGATAGCAAAAGCCAGGGCTTCCTAAAACATTGATTCTGTTTAATATTTATGTTGTCTTGTGTAAGAAAATTATGGTGAAATATGTTGTTTTTTTTTAATCCAAGCTATATCTATTATATTATCATGAATCAGGCAGAATTTTTCTTAACAGGAGAACAGAATGATGGGAAGTTTTACTTGGATATGCTGCCAAATGATGTACTTATAAGGAAAAATAAACTGATGATCAACATTATAATGATTATTTAAAAATAAGCAGTTGTTATATGTCAGATGTATGATAGCTTCAGACATTTCATTGTGCACTATTTGAATCGGCAACACTTGTCTCCTTAGGGACAAGTTATTTTCTGCAAAGACATTATGTCTGAAATATGGATGGTTTCTCTTTTGAAGCACTAAAAAAGTAATTTAAGACTGTTTTATGACCCGTTGAGTAGGACATCAAGATTATGCCTGTCACTCTTGAATATGTTTTTACTATCAATATATGTTAAAATTATGTAGACACTGATTAAATATGTATCAGTTTATTTACACGTGAATATCAAAGTCCGGTCCCACTGGAAGTACTCTGTCCAGCAAAAGTCAAGTGATGTCTGCTTCCCATAGTGGTTTCATGCTGACCTCTGTAGTGTCAGCACCCCGTTCCCCAGGACCTGCCTCCTGGATGGGAGTTCACCTGCACCTGTCACTCACCCTTGGGCAAGAGTAGCTCCTAATTTGTATGTTTTACATTTAGTGGGACTGAATAAGGCTTGGTTTGAAGAAAGCTTCCAAAACTAAAGCATTGGGAAATCTCTGATTCAGTCATCTCTGGGAATGATAACCTCGTAGTATTTTTAAGCTGTCATGCATGTCTTTTTTGCTGACTGCTGGGCACACAGAGACCTGATGTCTTTGAGTTACCAAAATATACACTCACTATGGAAACTGTAGATTGGGAACTCTCGGAGACTGTCCGTGTAATTTTAATCTTTACAGTAAAAGTTATTTATTAAATATATACTTTAATGTATTTTTCCTTTCTATAACTTTATATATTGCTTACAAATAATTTTGCAGATAGGGGAATTATATTTTATCAAATCAAAGACTGAAATTGAGTTAAAAAGTTTACTTCAAAAGTTTGGAATTTTTTTTCTCTTTCTTGAACTTTTTGTTGCTTTCTAGCTGGACCTTCAGAGAAAAAAAATAGTGAAATTAACCTAGTTTCTATTAAATTCTTAATGATTAGTAGTACTGCTTAGCTCTTTAAAGGATATTAACATATTAGAAAGAAAATGTTTTTGAACCAACCTCCAATTTCATCAAATTTCTAACTAAAAATATAAATGCATGGAAACATAGGGCTCATGCAAAATTTGCTTAATAATGTAAAGGAAAAAATACTATTTATCTTGAACCAGTTGGACATTTTGAGCCATTGTTTCATTCCAGCAATTAGTAGTGTAAAAAAAATCACCGTGAACAAGAGTCCCCAGACATAACAAACTTGAGCAGTAGACCCCCCCCCCAGAACTTCACACGGTTGTTCAGCAGAGAATATGAAATAAGTACATTAAAAGTACATGAAAAACATTAAAAAAATATTAGGGGCGCCTGGGTGGCTCAGTTGGTTAGCATACTACTCTTTTTTTTTTTTTTTTTTTTTTTTAGATTTTATTTGGCAGAGAGGGAGAGAGTATGAGTGTGTGTGCACACAGGCAGGGGAAGCAGCAGAAGGAGAAGGAGAAGCAGACTCCCCGCTGAGCAGGGAGCCTGATGCGGGGCTTGATCCCAGAACTCGGGAATCATGACCTGCATTGAAGGCAGACCCTTAACCAACTGAGCCACCCACGTGCCCCAAGCATCCAACTCTTGATTTTTTTTTAAAAAGATTTATTTTTATTTATTTATTTTTATTTATTNGAGCCTGACGTGGGGCTCGATCCCATAACACCGGGATCACGCCCTGAGCTGAAGGCAGACGCTTAACCGCTGTGCCATCCAGGCGCCCCAGAAAGATTTGTTTATTTTTAAAAAAAATTTTTTATTATGTTATGTTAGTCACCATACAGTACATCATTAGTTTTTGATGTAGTGTTCCATGATTCATTGTTTGAGTATAACACCCAGAGCTCCATGCAGTATGTGCCCTCCTTAATACCCATCTTGATTTTTTTTTTTTTAAGATTCTATTTATTTATTCGACAGAGATAGAGACAGCCAGCGAGAGAGGGAACACAAGCAGGGGGAGTGGGAGAGGAAGAAGCAGGCTCATAGCGGAGGAGCCTGATGTGGGGCTCGATACCACAACGCCGGGATCAAGCCCTGAGCTGAAGGCAGACGCTTAATCGCTGTGCCACCCAGGCGCCCCGCCATCTTGATTTTTGACTCAGGTAGTGGTCTCTCAGGGTTGTGAGATTGGGCCCTACCTTGGATCCACACCCGGTATGGAGTCTGCTTAAGATTCTCTCTCTCCCTCTCCCTCTGCCCCTCCCCACCTCTAAAAAAAGAAAAAAAAATTAAAACATAAAAGAATAGGGTGCAACTGTAAAGGATAACATTTTTGCTATTGCATATATGTATTAATTTCATTTTTTAAAAAAAATTCATTCTTCTTAAGACTTTGCTATTCCCAATTCTGAGAATTCAGAGGTTTTGATAAAACCGGTCTTAGTGGATCAATCATCAGTGTTCGTAAGGTCCTTGAGGTTTTAAGGTGTTGTCAAGGCCAAAACTCACAAATGTCAAAGATATGAACAGAGTTTGGTTTAGTGAACATATGTAAAACTCTGTACTCCATACTTAAAAATGTAAATTATAGGTATATTCTTATTCTTGCTATGTTAAATATTCTTAAAGGTTAACCAATACCTATTCCTGAGTCATGTAAGATTATCACTTATTTTCTAAGACTGTTGTCTTGGTATTGGTTCACAAGAGCCTGGTAAAGACTGACGGAGGCATGCCAAGAGTTTCTCTTGCCCCCTGAAGTTTCTTTCTTACTAGCATCCGCTCTAATTCATAACCATTACTTCTTCAGGTGAAGACAAGTTAGAATTCACTCTAAAGAAGCTCATGATGTTTTTTGTACTTGGCATGAGTGACACAGGACCATCTTCCCAAGAGCTTCTTATTGGCCTCTGTAGCATTTTCATCCTAAGGGAGGAATATGTTTTTGCATGTAATTGACTATAATTATATTTTAAAACAACTAATTGGTATTTTATAGAAGAAAATTATATCCCTGCTGCAATCATTGACGGAGTATCTTGAGAATAGGAGTTAAGAGGTATGTTCTCAAGTTGTTTCTGATACATTTCAAATTCTTGTGCTAGATGAAAGTCCTTTTGTCTATGCCTTTTGTAAAATGAAATTCCTTCTCTGGGGAAAACATTTAGGTATACTTTGTCACATTTTACCAGGTGATTATATTCAAAGGCTAAATAAGGATTTCTTTAAATATTTCCAGTAATATGTTACATAAAGTTTTCATGCTGTTAAATAGTTAACATTTCTTCCTTTACTAGATTATAGAGAAGTCATTATTTAAAAATTTTAAATCTTGATAATAACTGATGTTTATTAAGCATTGATTTGCCACTTTTGCAAGTAATTTTTATTAATTATCTCATTAAATCCTTATAGTTTCAAGAACTACAAACATATTCTCATGTAAAAAGGGGAATATTACGGGTTTTGTTTTGAGGTTTGAGGAATTAAAATAATGCATGACGGCAAATAGCATAATTAAATTTTTAATATACTCATTATCTCTTAGTTTATACATGAGAAAACTAAGGCTTAAAATAGTTTACAATTTTGCTAATCTGAGGTTAAACAGCTAATATGTGGTGAAGGAGCTGGGGACAAATCCAGATCCACCTGCATCTATAGCATGAGCCCTTAGCTCATGTGCTGTCACCTACCAGGTTAGTGGTATGTTCTACAGTTCTTAAATATATTTAATTTACTGTACAGTTTAGATGCTGTCCTGGAAAAAAAAGACTTAAAATTCTTTTCTTAGAAGGAAAGAGCTATATTGTCTTGTTTGAAGATTCTCACCATATAGTGTCCCCCCCCCCAGCATTATGATTCAGAACTCTAGATTCTTGGAGTTCTAACACTTACCCCAACAGTTAGGTGAGCAGTGACATTATAATGCATTTCTTTTTTTTTTTTTTTAAAGATTTTATTTATTTATTTGACAGAGATAGAGACAGCCAGCGAGAGAGGGAACACAAGCAGGGGGAGTGGGAGAGGAAGAAGCAGGCTCCCAGCGGAGGAGCCCGACCCGGGGCTCGATCCCAGGACCCTGGGATCACGCCCTGAG
This sequence comes from Ursus maritimus, assembly GCF_017311325.1. Lineage (NCBI taxonomy): Eukaryota > Metazoa > Chordata > Mammalia > Carnivora > Ursidae > Ursus > Ursus maritimus. The sequence goes on from NW_024423343.1 coordinate 50,345,036, forward strand.
CCGAAGGCAGACGCTTAACCGCTGTGCCACCCAGGCGCCCCTATAATGCATTTCTTAATCCTAAAAAAGAATTCCTGGGGCGCCTGGGTGGCTCAGTCCTTTAGCGTCTGCCTTCGGCTCAGGGCGTGATCCCAGGGTCCTGGGATCGAGCCCCGTGTCGGGCTCCTCCGCTGGGAGCCTGCTTCTTCCTCTCCCACTCCCCCTGCTTGTGTTCCCTCTCTCGCTGGCTGTCTCTCTCTGTCAAATAAATAAATAAAATCTTAAAAAAAAAATTCCTTCATGACTTTCACCATTATTGAGGTTTCTCAGATGCCTTGAAATGAATTAGGCATGCACCTATGAAAAAGATAGTTTTTTTTATTAAAGGATTTTAAAACACATAAAAATAATGGTTTGTGACTGATTTCTAGGCTTTATGTTTAGAGTTTCTTAAGCAAATCACAAATGCTGTAAGCCTACACGAGAGATTAAAAGTTGCATCAGTCCTTAGATGAGAGTATAATGGATTGTCATTTAACAACTTTTTCACTGCAAAGAAATGAAGTAAAAAAGTAATAAAGCAGCATCCTCACAGTATGTATAAGTAGGATGTGCATAATATTTCATATTAAGTGACAAATTATTATTAAGCCCCCTGGCATTCATTAGACTACCATTAATGCTAATGGAATTGTGTGTTATTTATATAGATATTATGTGTAACTCCAGGAATTATAATCTTGTATGAATATATTTGTTGCTGTTTGAGGCAGGTAGTTGGATATTTGCGATGGCTACATGCTGAAACGTGGTGATAGGATTTTCAAATTAACCATTTTTTTGCCCTTACCCTCATTAAAGAGAAAACACCTATTTTTATTTTTTTTCTTTGGAAAATTACCTTAAGTGGAAACTTGTGAAATTTGAAAAAGTGTATCTTCTGTTTCTACTAGTTATACACGGTAGTTGCTTTTCTAATGAAAAGGGAAGAGGTGGGCAGAGCGAAGCCTACACGTGTGCTCGGGTTCCTGGGCTCTCTGCAGCATCTGATGTCAGGCCGTGTTCTCTTTCCCGCAGTGCCTTCCCACTTGCTGAGTAAGTGGCAAAGGTTACTTACCTGTTTCTATCATCTTCTGTTTGTCCAGTGAAGTCCAGTTTGCAGTTTAGGTGGTGTCCCCAGCAAATCCTCTCCAAAGCTGAGCCACACAGCAGAATCAGGCACTTGTCTCTTTCTGGTTTGGTAGCACTTTTCATTCTTCTGATGGAACCGATAGTTGCTTCCATTCTAATTGTCGGCATATGTAGGTGATACCTTATTAGACTGTCGAGCACAGATTTCTTAAGCATGTGCAATTGGTATTTCCATATTGTAAGTACTCTATAAATGTTTGCTATGTTACAAATGTTTGCCTAACTCAGTGAATGTTGGTGAAGTGAACTGAATATATTGCTTCTCTGGTGTGCGTTAGGCACTGTCCCGGATGCTTTTAACTCATTTCATCTTGATCGCAACACGTTGATCATGGTCAAGATTCTTAAAATCCCTACAGATAGCTAAGGAAACAACTCTGAGGGATTAATTGACTTGCACTGGGTCACACAGTTATAAAGTGCTGGAGTAAGACTCCAACCCATGCTTTTCTAACTCAAAAATTCACCGGGTTTTCACTATACTGTACTGCCTCTCCAAAGAAAGATTTAAAACCTTAATGTATTGTTTTAAAAGAGTAGTCTTGGTTTCTTAAGAGACAAAGTGTAATGGACTGTGCCATGTATTTGGAACTAAATATATTATTGTCAAATATGTATATTTTAAAAGTCTGTGGTAGTATTGGGAGGGATGACATCAATGGGCTATGTAGGTTGAAGAACTTCTGGAAGACGAGAATCAGATGAAATTGGTCAGCTGGGAAAACCAGGTGATACTGAAGCTTTGATCTTGGCAAAGGAGAGGACCCTGTGCAATCTAAGGGGAGAGAGTTTCCTATTCCCCGAGTTTGGAGCAGCAAGACTGGAAGGTTGAAAACAGTCTGACAGGATACTTGCCCAGCTTTTACTAATGTTTTTCTTCCAGAAAGTGTTGTTCTTCATTCAAAAGTGTCCATCATATCAAAAATATTTCCGTTTTGCTATGCATAAAGACTTTTGAGTTCAGACTCCACAAGTTGTTTTGAAACTTAAGCTGCTTACCATGGATACTAATCAATCTGTCAGAAATAGGGTGACGACTTAGTCCCGACAGAATGGATGGGTGGAAAGGATGATCACTCTACGATGACAGCATGGCTGGCTCTTCTTTTTGTCCTCCTTGTACTTAAATGAATGGAAAGTCTATCTTTGCTGGGTTTATGAATGAGTCATTGTGACCAATGGGATTTTTATGTGGGTAATCAAGGTTTGGTTCCTAGCCACTTACTTACTGTGTATTTTACTTCATAACTTCACTGAGCCTTTGGCTTCCTATCTATAAAATGAAGTTGATAATGACAACCTAGCCAAGTTATTGCAATACTTAAATGTGTAATGTGGGTCAAACTGTGGGCACTCAATAAAGGATAACTGTTCTTGTCACATAGCTTGCCAAGTGTTTGTTGAGCTCCTCTAGAATTTATATTCCCAAACCTTTTAGCCCTTCAAAAGTAAGTTTAAGCATCATCTTCTCAGAGGGGAGGATGAGAGGCACTGTCAGTTCCCTATAGAATGAATATATACTAATATACCAATAGAATTCATCAATATTACCATCATTGTCATATTGCACATATACCAACTGATGTTAATTTCCACAATATCCTTGAGATGGGTACTATTATCATTACTATTTTTGAGATGGGGGAAAAGACCGATGTGTAGAGAGTTTGCACATGGTCACATAACCGTAAAATTGTTGAATTGTTGAGTTTGGCTCCCCAGCCCATGTTCTTAGCCCACCATACTATCATGATGCTGTAAAAGTTAGAAGGCATATTCCATAGTCAGTAATGTTTCTTCAAAGAAAATGTAATTTTAACCTGGTGAACTCTATGAGCTCCTATTTTTGGTATATTGGTCAGATCCTGCTATCCTTATAACACCTTCCCTGGCTGCATGTCTAATTAGGGATCAAATATGTAAAAACTCAAGAAGTGATGGATGCCAACAAAGCAGTTATTTACAGTTAATACACATGTTATCTGTGCTCTATATGTTTAAGTGCTGCTTGGTTCTAAATCATTTAGGATTTGACTTTTAGTTAAAACAATAAGCTCATATTAATGTTAGGCAACTGCTAAGATTTTCCTGTAGTTGACTAGGATATCTATAAACAGTAATGACTGAAATTGATCTGGCAGTGTTAGATGTCAGACTCAGGAGTAAAAAAAAATGTTTTTATCATGAAATCAGCTCAATTAAGAGCGAGAAAGAGGACTCTGATTTCTTGCATTGGTAGATCCGAGTGCCTTGAACGAAATGAAGGAGCCAGGTTTAGGCAGAGATAAGCAGTTCTCTTTTAGGCAAATGGAGTTTCCTTGGAGGTATAGAAATGATGACGTTTTCAGGAACCTTTTAAAGCTGGCTTCTATGTTCTTTCAACCTGTTTCCATCAATTTGGAAGCATTTCTTCGCTTCTTGGCACAACAGGCTATTCTAGGCTTTTATTGTTCCTCACCTGCCCCAGCCCTGGAATCAGCCATTGAGTTGTGGTTCCTTTTGTGGGGGGAATGGTATTGGGAAACCAAAATCTGACTGTGGGGTATGCACATTCCTCTTAGGATGCCATAACGTCCAGGGTCTCGCATCAGTAGAGCTAGGAAATACTGAATAGAAATCGGGATTTTATATAGGTAAGTGTAATTGTAATCCAGTCCTGTTGTCTTCCTTGTTTATCTCCTTTCCATATTTGTATCTCCTTTTATCCATAGGAAGAACTCTGATTCCCAACAGCAACACATTTGTCCACATGCTCAATCGTACAGTAGTGACAAGAGAGTTTCAGAATAGCTGCGACCATACCACTATGAAAACTGATCCTACCAAAATGAGGTCAAGATTTGTTGGCAGTTTTGTTTGTTTTTGCCTTTTTTTGGCCCCTTAGACCAAAAAACAGTGAGTTCCCCATCAAGTTGATAAGGAGTGATTTTCAGTATGTGTAGTTAGGTGGAAAAAAAAAAAAGCAATGTGCAAAAGACCTTATATTGTATGTTACATTTTGTATACAAGAAATTTTAAAATTTCAGTGTGTTTTCAATTTCAAGTTAAAATACATTTCAAGTACTGTGCTCAAAAATTATATGGATTAGCCCTTTTCCCCCTTCCTAATAGTTGTTATTCATTTGACTTTGTATTCAGTTTTAGGTCCCCCCCCATCTTCATTGATTTAATTAGATTTTTTTGGATATGTAGAACATATGTAGAACATAAACATGTTCCTAGAAAACTCCTTCCGTATCCCTTTTACCTCATCCCTCTTCTAAATATCAATTCTGTTAGTTTCTGGATTATCTTACGTGTCTTTTGGCAAAATTACCAGAACTACGGAGTCTTGAAATTCCTTTCTTATATAAAAAGTAGCATACAATATAAGGTCTTCTGTACTTTGCTTTTTTCACCTAACTACATATACTGAAAACCACTTCATAGAAAGCTCGTTGTTTTTGTTGTTGTTTTTGTTTGTTTGTTTGTTTTTGCTTTGTTGGGGTTTCTTGTTTTTATAGTTGCCTAAAACTCCATTGTGTGGTCTGTACCATACTTTATTCATTACTTTCTCATGTTTGGGTGTTTTGATTGTTGCTGATATCTGCAGTCACAAAATCTGCAAGAAATAATTTTGTACATATTGTATCTTGAAGGTAACTTTAGAGAAGACTTCTGAGTTAAAAGGTGGACGGCATGTGTAGATTTACTAGGTATTGGCAAGTTCCCTACCATAGAATTCGTACCATTCTTCATGTTTACAAGCAGTGTATGAAAGTGACTTTCCTCACCAACAGGTTGTACTTCCGTGCTTTAGAAATTTTCCAGTGTTATTGGTGAGAAACAGCGTGCTAATGTAGTTTGAATTTGCATTTTTTAAACGTTAGGGATAAAGTTGAACATCTTTTCATATGTCTAAGGGCCATTTTAAATATCATGTGAATTGTCTTCATATCATTTGCCTTTTTTTCCCTATAATACTTGTCTTTTTGTTCCTTAATTTTTTAAAAGTTCTTTATATTAGCCTTTTTCTGTGAAGAGTTTTGCAAATATTTTTCTCCTGATACATAGTTTGTTCCTTAACTTTTCTTGTAGTGACTTCAGATTCAAAGTGTTTGTTTTAAAATTTTTATGTTGTCAAGCTTGTCACTGTTTTTCTTTATTACATCTGGTATTTGAGTCCTAGCAGAAAGCCTTTCTTTACACCAGGTTATAGAGAACTTCATTCATGTTTTCTTCTAGCACTTGTAAAGTTTAATTTTAGATCTCTAATTTATTTGGGGCTTATTTTGTATGTAGTGCAAGGTATGGATCTTACTTTTTCTCCCAAATAATCCTCCAGTTGTCCTAACACCACTTACTATAAAGTCTTTGTTTCAGAGTTTTGAGATACCACTTTTATCATATACAGAATTTCTATATGTATTCATTTACAGGCTTTTTTCCCCACCCTATCCCACTGGGTCATTTGCCAATGCTTATTTTAAAGAGATTTTGCAGTACGTTTCATTACTTGGTAGGACTAGTTCTTCTAATAGACCTCCCCACCCCACCACCTCCAGTGTTTCTCCCTATTTTTGCAGGTTAATTTTTAGATAAATGCTTTAGTAAGAGCTTGTCTAGATTTGGAAAATAAAACTTGGTATTTTTATTGAGAGCACATTACATTTATAAATAAACTTAGGAAGAGCCGACATCTTGGACCAGAGCTTACATGGCAAAATTTGCTTCAGGCAGCTGCCATAATCTCCCAGAACAAAAGTCCTAAGTCAGTATCATTTTGATGGAGAGTATACTTTAGATTTTTTTCCCCTTCTGTTTTCTTATACTGAATTGTTAGACTTTTGGAAACACATATTATTATGTATAATACAGGGCTAATTTTATTTAAGTATCAGACTCTTAAAATTTCGCTAGGCACATCTGTACACTGCCTTGTAAAAATACATTTTTTTGCAAGAACCCTGCTAAATCTGTTTAACAGGACCGCCCCGCCCCGCCCCTTACCTATTGACTCTTAATGTCTAATCAGATTCCTCCCCCCCACCACCCCATATCTGATCACCGGCTGTCTTCCGCAAGAATTCTGTTAAGTAGTTTGAGTCAGAATCCCCTTTACCTCTGATGTTTCCTCTTAGTAACTTTCCATCCGCTGACCCCACCCTGCTCCTTGGCTATAAATTCCTGGTTGCCCATGCTGTATATATGGAGGTCTCTCTCCTCCTGTTGGAACAGTTTTGAATAAGATCTGTTTTTACCACTTTACTGTTCAGCTCAGGTTTTTCTTGGACAACACATTTTTCAGTACATAAACTTTTTCAAGAATCTTTTTACAGTGAAACATATGTTCTTGGAATACTAAAAACTGTATTATTTTTTTGAAGTCCTGCAGATACCTAAAAACTCTCTCAAAGGCACATCTACTTATTTATATGTAATCCAGAGAGGATACATTAAAAAAGCTTTGTAACTGATAAAATCATCGAATTAAAAAATATTCATGAAATTTTTCCCTATCATTTTCATAATTTAATAGTTTATGAAGAGTGAATGTACAATTATTTTATCAAATTGGATTTTTGTAAAGTTAATCATATTTAAATGCTATATATTTTTTCACCATTTTTATATTTATTTATTTTTTGTTTTTATTTTTTAAATAACTTTTATTTTGTTATATTAGTCACCATACAGTACATCCCCAGTTTTTGATGCAATGTTCCATGTAAATGCCATTTATTTTAACTAATTCTGTGATTAACTTCTGAGCAGAGCAGGAAAAAAGAAAAAAAACTTTTTTAAAGACAGTAACACGTGCTTTTCAGTCTAGATTTTTTTTTTAATTGAGGTGTAGTTGACACACAATGGTACATTAGTTTCAGGTGCGCAATATAGCAATTCCACAAGTTGGGATGATACGCTCGGCTCACTACGAGTGTAGCTAGCATCTGTCAGGCATTGCTGTTAAAATACCATTGATTGTATTCCCTATGTTGTACCTTATATTCCCGTCACTCACTCATTCCACAACTAGGAGCCTGTATCTCCCACTCTCCGTCAGCCATTTTGCCCACCTGCTCCAGGAAACCATCAGTTTGTTCTCTGTATTTATGAGTCTGTTTTCTGTTTATTTATTCATTCGTTTTTTAAAATTTCGCATGTAAGTGAAATCATATAGTATTTGTCTTTCTCCATTTTCTTTCACTTAGCATGATACCCTCTGGGTCCATCCATGTTGTTACAGATGACAAAATCTCATCCTTTTTTGTGGATGAGTAATATTCGTGTGTGCGCACGCGAGTGCACATCGTCTTTATCCGCCTACTGAGGGATGCTTGGATTGCTTTCATTTCTTGGCTATTGTAAATAATGGTGCACTAAACATCTGGGGGCATCTATGTTTTTGAATTAGTGTTTTTGTTTTCTTTGGGTAAATACCCAGTAGTGGAATTACTGGATATTTTATTTCTATTTTTAACTTCTTAAGGAATCTCTATACTGTTTTCCACAGTTGCTGGGCCAATTTACATTCCTACCAACAGTGCATGAGGGTTTCTTTTTCTCCACATCCTTATTCTTGTCTTATTGATTCTGGCCATTCTGATATGTATAAGGTGATATCTATTTCTTGCGGTTTAGTTTTGGATGTACCTATTAATTAGTAATGTTGAGCATCTTTTCTTGTATCTGTTGGTCATCTGTATGTCTTTGGAAAAATATGTATTCAGGTCCTCTGCCCATTTTTTCAACTGGATTCTTTTTTTTATAGAGCTGTATAAATTCTTTATATATTTACATATTCTGGATATTAACCCCTTATCAGATATAGCATTTGCAAATACCTTCTTCCCTTCAATATGTTGACTTTCCATTTTGTTCATGGTTTCCTTCACTGTGAAAAAGCTGTTTATTTTGGTATAGTCCCAATAGTTTATTTTTGCTTTTGTTTTTCTTGCCCAAGGAGACATCCAGAAAAATGTTGGTGTAGCCTATGTCAAAGAAATTACAGCCTATGTTTTCTTCTAAGAGTTTCATGGTTTCCGATCTTCAATCCATTTTGAGTTTATTTTTGTGTAGAGTGTGAAAAAGTAGTTTAGTTTCGTTCTTCAGCATGTAGCTGTTCAGTTTCCCAGAACTGTTTATTGAAGATATGGTCTTTTCTCCATTGTATATTCTTGCCATTTCGTCACAGACTAATTGACCCATATAATAATGGGCTTATTTCTGGACTCTCTGTCCTGTTCTATTGATCTATGTCTATTTTGTGCCAGTACTATACTGTTTTGATTACTACAGCTTTGTAGTGTATCTTGAAATTTGGTGTTGTGATATGCCCAGCTTTGTTCTTTTTCCAGATTGCTTTGGCAAGTTTGGGTCTATTATGGTTCAATATTAATTGCAGTATTTTAGTTCTTTGAAAAATGCTGCTGGTATTTTGATAGGGATTGCATTGAATCTGTAGATGGCTTTGGGTAGTATGGACATTTTAACAATATTCTTCAAATTTATGAACATGGAATATTGTTCCATTTGTTTGTGTTGTCTTCCGTTTGTTTCATCACTGTTCTGTTGTTTTCAGAATACAGGTCTTTCACCTCCTTGGTTAAGTTTTTTCTAGGTGTCTTATTCTTTTTGGTGCAATTATAAATGAATTGTTTTCTGAATTTTTCTCTACTTTGTTATTAGTGTATAGAAATGCAATTGATTGCTGGGTACTAATTTTGTATCTTGTAACTTTGTGACATTTTTTCTATTACTTTTTTGAAGTCTTTGGAGTTACCCACATATGGTGTCTTGTCATGTAAAAATAGTGACAGTTTAACTTCTTATCAATATGGATGCCTTTTATTTCTTGTCTGATCACTGTGGCTAGAATTTGAGTACTATGTTGAATCAAAGTGGCAAGAGCAGACATCCTTGTCTTGTTCCTGACCTTAGAGGGAAAACTCAGTTTTCACCACTAGGTATGATGTTAGCTGTGGGTTTTTCATTCATAGCCTTTATTATGTTGAGGTACGTTCTCTATAAACCCACTGAGTTGGCAGCTTTTTTAAATTATAAACAGATGCAGAAAAACCATTTGACAAAATTCTACATCTATTGAAATAACTATTTGATTATTTATTTATTTATTTATTTTTTTTTTTTTAAAGATTTTTTATTTATTTGACGGAGATAGAGACAGCCAGCGAAAGAGGGAACATAAGCAGGGGGAGTGGGAGAGGAAGAAGCAGGCTCATAGTGGAGGAGCCTGATGTGGGACTCGATCCCATAACGCCGGGATCACGCCCTGAGCCGAAGACAGATGCCCAACCGCTGTGCCACTCAGGCGCCCCCTATTTGATTTTTTAAACAATTTTTTAAAAGATTTTATTTATTTTTGAGAGAGGGAGAGCAAGTGAGCATGAGCACAAACAGAGGGAGGAGCAGGGGGAGAAGCAGACTCCCTGCTGAGCAGGAAGCCCAACGTGGGACTCAGTCCCAGGACTTCGAGAACATGGCCTGATCCGAAGGCAGATGCTTAATCTACTGAGCCACCCAGGTGTCCCACCATTTGATTTTTTTTTTTATCCTTCATTTTGTTAATATACTATATCAGGTTTACATATACTAAAATATCCTTGCATCCCTGGAATAAATCCGACTAGCTCATGGTGAATGATCCTTTTTTAATGTTGTTAAATGCAGTTTTCTAATATTTTGTTGAGCATTTTTCATCTATGTTCATCAGGGATATTGGCCTGTAGTTTTCCTTTCCTTTTTTTTTTTTTTTTTTGTGATGTCTGCCTGGTTTTGGTATCAGTGTACTTCTGACCTCATAGAAAGTGTTTGGAAGCTTTCCTTCCTCCTCTTTTTCTTTTCTTTTCTCTTTTCTTTCTTTCTTTTTTTTTGGGTATAGTTTGAGAATAGATACAATTCTTTAAATGTTTGGTAGAATTCACCTGTGTATCCATGTGGTCCTGGACTTTGAACTGTTGGTAGTTTTTTGATTACCAATTCAATTTAATTACTAGTAATTGGTCTGTTCAGATTTTCAATTTCTTCCTGATTCAGTTTTGAAAGATTATGCTTCTAGAAATTTATCCATTTCTTCTAGGTTGTTCAATATGTTGGCATATAATGTTTTATAGTGGTCTCTTAATAATCTCTTGTATTTCTGTGGTATGAGTTATTCTCTTTTGTTTCTGATTTTATTTATTCATTTAGTTTCTCTTAATTTTTTTCTTGATACATCTTACCAATTTTGTTTACCTTTTCAAAGAATCAGACCTTGGTGTCCTTGATTTTTTTTTTTTTTGGGTCCCTATGTTCTTTATTTCTGCTCTGATCTTTCCTTCCTTCCTTCCACTCACCTTGAGCTTTGTTCTTTTTCTAGTTTCTTTCAGTGTAAAGCTATTTATTTGATATTTTCCTCGTTTCTTGAGGTATGCCTATATCACTATAAAGTTTCCTCTTAGAACTGCTTTCACTGCATCTCAAAGATTTTGGACCACTGTTATTATTTTCATTTGTCTGTATATTTTGATTTCTCTGATTTCTTTGTTGACCCATTGGTTTAGTCAAATGTCATTTAGTCTCCATGCATTTGTGGGGTTTTTTTGTTTTTTGTTTTTTGGTTTTATTTTAGTTTTTTTTTCTTGTGATTTTTAGTTTCATAATCTTGTGGTTGGGAAAAGATTCATGATATGATTTCAGTCTTCTTAAATGTACTGAGACTTGTTTTGTGACCTAACATGTGATCTATCCTGGAACATGTGCCATGTGCACTTGAAAAGAATGTGCATCCTTCTGGTTTTGGATGGAATGTTCCATATATATATCTGTTAGGTCCATCTGGTCTAATGTGTCATTCAAACCCACTGTTTTCTTTGTTGATTTTCTGTTTGGATGATCTACCCAGTGATGTAAATGGGATGTTAAAATCCCCTACTATTATTGTATTCCCATCAGTTTCTCCCTTTATGTCTTTTAATATTTGCTTTATCTATTTAGGTGCTTTCAATGTTGGGTGCATAAATAATTAAAATTGTTATATCCTCTAATTGGATTGATCCCTTCATCATTTTGTAATTCCCTTTTTTGTCTCTTGTTATAGTCTTTGTTTTAAAGGAACAGTATGTTTTGAACACATTCCAAAAAACCTTCATTTTTGTTTCCCCCTGCATTTTACATATACGTTGTCATATTTTAATTTTTTATTCATAATTTTCTCAGTCTAATTATGACCTTTTCTTTTCCACTTAAAGAAGTCCCTTTAACCTTTCTTGTAAGGCCAGTTTAGCGGTGATAAACTCGCTTAACTTTTTTTTGTCTGGGAAACTATCTCTTCTTCATTTCTGGGTAATAATCTTGCTGGGTAAAATATTCTTGGTTGTAGGTTTTTTCCTTATAGCACTTTGAATAAATCGTGCCACTTCAAAGTTTTTCTATAAAATCAGCTGAAAACCTTAAGGGATTTCCCTTGTATATAACTTTTTGCTTATGCTCCTTTAAAAATGCTCTCTTTGGGATGCCTGGGTGGCTCAGTCAGTTAAGCATTTGCCTTCGGCTCAAATCAGGGTCCTGGGATAGAGTCCTTCCTTGGGCTCCTTACTCAGCAGGGGGCCTGCTTCTCCCTCAGCCTGCTACTCTCCCTGCTTTTGCACACACTCTCTCTCTTACAAATAAATTACATAAAGTCTTTAAAAAAAGAAATTCTGTTTTTATTTTTCTATAGTGGCTGCATCAGTTTACATTCCCACCAGTGGTGCACAAGGGTTCTTTTTTCTGAACATTCTGGCCAACACTTGTTTCTTGAGCTTTTGATTTTATTTTTAACCTTTGACATTTTGATTATTATGTGTTGTGGTGTGGATATCCTTGGGTTCATCTTTTTTGGAACTCTCTGTGCTTCCTGAACCTGGATGTCTACATTCTTCCCCAGGTTAGGGAAGTTTTCAGCTCCTTTCTCTCTCTCCTCCTTCTGGGGTTTCTGTAATGCAAGTGTTTGTTTGCTTGATGTTGTCCAAGAGATCCCCTAACTTATCCTCAGTTTTTAAAATTCTTCTTTTCTTTTTGCTGTTCAGCTTAGCTGCTTTCCATTACCCTGCCTTCCAGATTGCTGGTCCATTCTTCTGCATCTACTAATCTGTTGATTCCTTCTAGTGTATTTTTTATTTCAGTTATTCTTCTACTCTGATTTTTTAGTTTTTCTCTGTTGAAATTCTCATTGAGTTCTTCCACTCTTCTCTGAGCATTTTTACAGTCATTACTTTAAGCTCTTTATCAGGCATATTGCTTATCTCTGTTTCATTTAGTTCTTTCTCTGAGGTTTTGTTTTGTCTTGTTCTTTTGTTTGGTGCATGTTCTCCTGTCTCCCCCTTCTGCTTGACTTGCTGTTTCTATGAATTAGAACAGGTACTTCTAAACTTGAAGGAATGGTCTTATGTATGGTCATGCCCTGTGTAGGCTGTGTGTGCCTGGTGACTTTTCCTGGCTGGCTGTAGCTACAGTTGGTGTAGGCTGAGGGTTATGGGGCATTCTCTGCTGGGACTACCCTGGTGGGATGGCCAGAGTTGAAATGGATGTAGGCCAGGGTGGTCCTGAGGCTCTCTGTATAGTGGTTACCCTGGCAGAACAGCTAAAACTGAAGTGCTGTGGAAGCTGGGTGGGTGGGTGGGAGGGTCGGGGATGTCCTAGGGCTCTCCTGCAGTTGGTGGTCTGGCTGGACAGCTAAAACTGAAGTGTATGCATACTGTATGGAGAGGGTTCTGGGGCTTTACACAGAGGGTACCCTAGCAGGACAGCCGAAGCTATAGTGGGCATGCACTCATGTGGTACCTGGTCTCTCCATGAAGGGGGTACCCTGGAAAGACAGCTGAAGTGGAAGTGGGTGCAAGCTGGGTGTCCCAGGGCTCTATGTGCCTTGCCCAGATAGCTGAAGGTAAAGTGGGTATAATGGTGTTTCTAGGAGTCTCTGTGCACAGGGTACCCTGGTGGGGTTGCTGGAGCCAAGGTGTGGAGCATGGGACAGGGTGGGGGGTCCCAGATACTCTGCTCAAGGGGCGCCCTGGCAGGACAGTGGGTAGCTAAAGTGGATTTGGACTGGGGCGGTCCTGGAGCTCTCCACAGTGAAGGTACCCTGGCAGGACAGCTGAAACTGAAGTGGGTGCAAGCTAGGGTGACCTGGGGTGCTCTGCACAAGGGGTGCCCTGGCAGGGTAGCTGGAATTGAGGTGAGCATGCGTTGGAGTTTCCCAGGGTGCTCTGTGCAGGGAGCACCCTGGCTGGGCAGCTAGAGTTGAAGCAGGGGTCAGCTAAGATGTCCTGGAGCACTTCTGTGTCAGGGGATACCCTAGCAAGCTGTCTGAAGTTATGGTGGTATGGGCCTGGACTGTTCTGGGTGCTTTGTGTCTGTGTCACCTTTGTGTGATGGCTGGAGCTGTAGTGAGTGCTGACCAGGCATGTCCCAGTGGTGGGATGGCTGGGGCTGGCATGGGCTAAGGGCCCAGGGCTCACTTAGGTACTTAGGTGGTAGGCGGGCTTGGGTGCTCAGATCCTGTTCCCATCCACATTACGAAGGTCAAGGGGAAAAACAAACCATGGTGCTTACCTGCTCCTTCAGCCCAGAAAGTTCCAGCAGCTCCTCCATAATACAGCAGGGTTCTAGGGCTTATTCCTTGATGTTCTAGTTGATCTTTTAAACAGCGGCTTTTTGTTTGTTTGTTTGTTTGTTTACTATCAAGCAAGGAGGAGTATAAATCGTGGTGCTCACCAGCCCCTCCAACCCAGGGTGAGTTTCCGCAGCTCTCTTGACATTTGGACATTTGGCAGGGTTCGAGGGCTGGGTCTTTTATATACTAGTTGCTTTTTAAAGCCAGGGCTTTTTTTCTGTGCCCCAGAGCAGAGGGATCTGGTCTCTGTACTACCCTTCCCCCTGCAGTTCAGTGTCAGGGGTAGGAGTTCTTTTGGTTACTGTTTCATCATCTCTCCTGTCATTTGCTTATTGTGCAGAAGCTGTTCAGATAGCTCTTAGTTCTTCTTCAGGGGAGGAATTGGTCTATAAATAGGTGTAGATTTGGTGTGTCTGAGTTCAAGGTGTTCCTACATCTCCATCTCGTAGTAGACCTCTCTGAATTTTTAATTGGAGAAAGTGGTGTAGTGAAATAGGTCTACTCTATAGCATCTTCCAAAATCAATAATTCATTGTATGAAGATAATAATCTGATAAAAATAAATGGGTGATGTAATTGGTTGAAATCTCTTTTTCTTTGCTCCTCTTTCTCTTCGTTCTTGCTTTATCTCTAGTCTTGACTACTTTGTTATTAAAATATTGAAGTATTGGGGTTGACTATTTTTGGCAATAGGTGATTCTTTCTACTAATTGCAGTTGAGCCTGTCTCACCTGTTAGAGATGTTCACATTGGTGGGCTGCATGTGAGTTCAGAAGTTACTGGATTTATTTGAGTAGACTATAGCCTTGAAATTATTTTCATGTGTGTGTAAAGATGTGCATCAATAAACTTTTGCTGATAGTGAAATGAAGTTAATGAATTTTCACATAAATCTCCTAATATAAAATATCTCTATTTCTGCACCCTGCTGGGAAGTTGTCGTATCTCGTGTGTGAAAGGCTTTACCATCCCTGTTACATGTTAACTGGGCATAGTTTAATATTAATAGCGCCTGAGAATTGTGGTTAATTGAGGTCTTTATTTCCTGTGTTTGGGTTTTATTTTTGCAACAATTTGGTTGCTTTTTTGTATAAAACAGTTGTGAGTATACCCAATACTATAACAAGGTTCTGGGCTCTTAACTTTGATGAACACCATGCCATTTCCATCATGCTGCACTCAAAACAGCACAGATGTGAGTCTGGGAGTGGCGTCCCCGCTGCTCTCACAAGCCTTTGTTTGGAGAACACTCTGATTAACCCCCACCCTTCATGGTTCATTGACTCACTGATAGATCAAGTTTAAACTAGTACATATTAGCACATTTGTTACTAACAGAGGAACAGTTGGCCATTCTGTTTTGCATTGCTGGTTCGTTGCAAACTGGCGTGCTAAAAAGGTCTATACTCTAGAGTATGAATTGAGAGGTTACAGGAGGACTGAGAGCCAAGTCAGTTGCATATTAATATTGAATCATGCCTATATTTTAATCTTGGATTATCTATTTGGGGAATGCTTATACTATTGTGAAATTATGAATAAATAATTATTATCAGATTGAGATTTTTTTTTCCCAAGGAGTTCAGGGGATTTACGTGTCTCAATATAGCTTTCATATTAAATAGTTTGTCATAATTGAGAGAAGAGCAAGGCCATAACCTGCCTGATGCTTTGTGTTGCACTCTTAAAATGTTTTCCAGAGTTCTTTGTAGCTAGTGATTTTACGCGGATCTTCACAGTGTGCTACATTTCTGCATTACATATTCTTGATTCATCAGGAGGACTAGAATGTACATGTCTGTTTTCTCATGGAAAAAATTAAACTCTCCTTTTTATTTAACTGTTTTTCAATAAGTTAATTTAATTTCTTTAACCTTGAACTTTGTCCTCTTTCTTTGTAAGTAGTTTTCAAAGTCTTCAAATGCTTTTATTATTGTTACGGTTATTTTTATGGAAGAGAGTTTTACCAAATCCTTTGGCAGTCTTAACTGGTGACTTTGGTCTTGGCTCCATCATCACTCACTGGCGCCACTCCTTGGCCAGCTACTTCTTGCATTTTTCTCTCTCTCTGTGGGATGATGAAGCACAAGTGCCCTGAGGGCGAGAAGGGCCTCTGAGCCCAGCCTCAGATAAGACAGCGGAGGCTGCTTTTCAAAACCAACTAGTGCCATGTCTAGTTTTAGAAGACAGTGGAAAGTAATGGGAAGGGGAGCCATATGGATATATAGGGGGAAAATGGTCCAAACAGAACAGTATGTAAAACGTTGAACAAGAAAGTCATGTGCAGAGATTAGCAGGGAGTTAAAGAGGTGGAAAGTGAGGTCCCAGGGGCAGCTAGTAGAGCATGAAGGCTCTTGCAAGCTTTGTGTGTTTTTTTTACTTTTATTTTGAGAAAAATGGTGGCCATTTGGGAGTTTTAAGCAAAGGAGTGACATGATATAACTTTTAAAGTGAATATTCTGGCTGTTAAGTAGAGAACACACTCTGAGTTACGGGGAAGGATTGAGGCAGGAAACAGTTAAGTGGAAATTGGTATAATCCAGGCAAAAGGTAGTGATTTAAATTAAAGAGGGAACAAGACAGGTAGTGGAAAGTGATTAGACTTTGGGTTTGCTTTTGAAGATAGAGCTTTCTGTATTTGTTGACTTGGTGGGTATGGGGGATATTAAGAGAGAAAAAGTCAATGATGACAGCAAGATTTTTTTTTATCCTATTAAGGAAAATGTCAAATAATATAGAACATATAAAAATATTATAATGGACACCTATATTGCCATCACCCATATTTTATAGTTCTTAACGTTTCTCCATATGTTTTAACACTTTATTCTGTCAGTTTGTTTTAAACTATATACATCATGACATTTCTCCCAGAAATACTCCAGTGTGCATCTCTACAAAAAGATGTTTTACAAATAGCCAAATATCATTACCGAATGAATGAACAATAGTTGCTTATCATCATTAAATACCTGGTCCACACTGAAATTTTCCCCATGTTTTCCAAAATGTCTTTTATAGCTGACTTGTACCAACTAGTGTCCAGTTAAGAATCATTCATCAAATTAAGCATATTAAACTACAACACTAAAACAGTCACCTCATTTTTAAAATTCTGACACTGATTTGTGGAAGAGGTGAGGTTGTCCTGTAGAAATTTTAGTGTGCCTAAGGGACGCTTAGAAAGCCTATTTAAATATAGATATTGTCCCCCATTGCGAAACATTCTGATTCAGTGGGTCTGGTGTGGCCCTTTCTACTGAACTTCTGGGTGATGCTAGGTTGTCATTTTGAAGACCACCTTTTGAGCAGTACTGTTGTACCACTGTCTGATTGTTTCTTCATGGTATCATTTAACTTGTTCTTCTATTCTTTTTATTCCCTATAAACTGGATTTCTAATCTAAAGGCTTAATTAGGTTCATATTGTGCAAGAATACTTCATAAGTGGTACTGGGTACTTCATATTTCATTATCTCAGGTGGTATGTAATGTCTGACTATCCTACAGTTAGTGTGGATAAGATAGATTCCCCAAGGCTAAGATTGATCCCAGAGTCAAAGAGGTGACAGCTTGATCTCTCCGTTGTAACTTTTTTTTTTTTTTTGACAGAGAGAGAGAGAGAGTGCGCACATGCCAAATGGTGGAGGAGTAGAGGGAGAGGGACAGAGAGAGAATCTTAAGCAGGCTCCATGCCCAGTGCGGAGCCTGATGCAGGGCTCAATGTCACGACCTGAGATCATGACCTGAGCTGAATCCAAGAGTCGGATACCTCACTGACTGAACCCCCCAGGTGCCCCTCCATTGTAATATTTCTATTTGAAACTAGTAGATAATTGTTTAGTGTTACTCAGGGACCAGGGAGAGCATTTAGTTCTCAATAAATATTTTAAAATTTATTATTTTTGCTTGAACTAATTATTTAAGTAAGGGTAGATCATGAAAATTTTTATATTTAATCTTTCTAAATTAGTGTTATTCTTTTATAAAAAGGATGTTTCTTCTTCTGCTGGTACTATTTGGTTACCCATAAACTTGGTACTTACTAAAGAGACAGGATAAGTGCATAATTATTTTTAATTACCAGTTTTCAGAGTAACATTTCTAACTGGAGCAGGTGGAAAGAGGAATTCTTATTTAGTAAAATAGCAAAGACTATGGGTAGACAGACCCCATTTGGTAGGGAAAATCAAAATTTCAGTTTTGAATATGTCAACTTTGAGATGTTTGTTAGATATGTGTATTAGAGTTCAGTTGTATAAAACATGAAATACTCTAGCTAGTTTAAATAAAAAGCTGTATTGTACAGATAATATAATGAAAGGACTAGAGGAGAATGGTCTAGTAAATGAAATAAACTGGTGGCCTGCCATTGTTACTGCATTGCTTTTTTTTTTTTGTCCCCTTTCATATGTGGCATCATGAGATATATATATATATTTTTTAAGATTTTATTTATTTATTTGACAGAGATAGAGACAGCCAGCGAGAGAGGGAACACAAGCAGGGGGAGTGGGAGAGGAAGAAGCAGGCTCCCAGCAGAGGAGCCTGATGTGGGGCTCGATCCCATAACGCCGGGATCACGCCCTGAGCCGAAGGCAGACGCTTAACCGCTGTGCCACCCAGGCGCCCCTAAGATATTTTCTATGACCAGTAAACTAAGGGAAATATATGGGTTCTTCATGATACAATAGAAATGAGCTACTGAAGCATTACACACCCACTCAAGTGTTACTAAAAGATAGAGAAGGAAAATCCCTGTGGTGGGCAGAACTTCAGACAATTGATACTAGTTAGTAAGGAGTGATAGCCAGAGGGATAGATGCATATTAATGCATGGACAGTGGTTAAGAGCTTGCCAAATAGGAACTTGGAAGAAAAAAATTAGAAGGTTGGTGACAAGGATGTATGAGGCAGAAGTAAATAGTTGGTTTTCACAGAATAAGAACAGAATGGCATTTGGTTTATATAAATGCTCACTAAAGATCATTTATTTCATAAGAGGACATAATTAGGCAGGCAAGGTACCCCATTCTATAGATGTCAGTCAGCATCTTTTAAAAGCAACCCTAGGTGTCTGTGTGGCTCAGTCAGTTAAGTGTCTGCCTTTGGCTCAGGTGATGATCTCAGGGTCCTGGGATGGAGACCTGCATCAGCCTCCTTGCTCCGGGGAGTCTGCTTCTCCCTCTCCCTCTGCTCCCTGCTCATGCTTGCACTCTCTCTCTCAAATAAATGCAATCTTAAAAAAAAAAAAAAAATCAACCCTAGGGCTTGCACAATGAACACATAAAGTGGCCTTCATGCAGAGATGGGGGAAATATATGGGTTAACAACACTTACTTCTGCTCACCAAGACTGATTTGACTCCTATTATCACTGAGTACTCTACCTGCAAACAGATCAGCCCTGAGCTTGGATATGGCTCTGTATCTTAGAGCAACTGGTCTACCATTTGGTGGCAGGTTTATTACATTGGCGTTCCTCCATTGTGGAAAGTTAGTAGTTAGGTCTCATTGCTATGAATATTTACTTTAGTTATGGATTTGAATTTCCTGTCCGCCATGTTACTGACAACACTACCATCTATAACCCTACTAAATATCTTGTTCAGTGAATTTACACTCTGTACTACTTTTGATCAAGGGACTCAATTATATCAAAGAAATGAGGCAATTGGCTGATGAATCATGGGATTTGCTGGTCTTACCATGTTTCCTATTGTATTACATTGTATTCTACCCAGAAGACAAAATTTTGTGAAATTAAAGTAGTTTTTTCAAAAACAGAATACATGGGTCTACAAAGCAAGTAGTGAAGATATAAGCATTACCTCTTAGCTTCACTGCCAAAGACCCACTTATAAAATTTTTATTTCCTGACCCTATAACTCTGAACTCTGCTGATTTAGAGGTATTAGTATGAGAGAAGAATACTTTCACATGGGAACATGACAATGGTTCAATTGACATAGACATTGAGAATTACCTCTCTACATTATTGAACCATATGACTGAACCAACAAATGGAAAAATAATAATAATGAAGTAGTTATGCTGGCAAAGGTGATCAGTTCTAATTATCCGGGGGAAATAGTGTTGCTACTACTACTTATAAGAGAACAGTATCTAAACTCGGCAGGCAACGTGGGCTGCCTCCTTGGAGAACGGTGAAGTGAATAAGTCCCTTGTCTAGGAAAGTAAAAATGGCCAAACTGACTCTAGAAGACAAAATCTAAACAGACCAGTTTCTACCAAGGCAACAATTTTCACAGAGATCCCTACCATACCTTTAAGGAACAGGAAACTTTGATTCTATTTAAACTATTGGAGAGCGTAGGGACAAAAAAGGAAAACTCCCAGATTGTACTTATAGAGCTTACATGAAATTGATATCAACATCTGATGATGCAATTCCAAAAAAAAAGGAAAATTATAGATTGGTCTACTTGTGTATGAATGCCAAGCAACTCTTAATAAAGACTAGACGGATATGTTCTCAACATTATAAAAATATCTCATTTTATAGCCTACATGGAGAAACTTGAGGTATTCTCATTAAATTCAAAATATTGCACTGACATATGAATTGATCAGTAGACCTTAGACTAAATGGTTCAGAAGAAATCCAAACATTTTTGGAAATTTAATATATCTAAAGGTGGTATTTGAAAACCGTAAGAGAAAGATTACCAAATGAACGATGTTGGGACAGGTGGATAGTCATCTGGCAAAAGAGTGAAGTCAAATCCCAATTTTATACCTCTACTAAAAGAAATTTTAGGGGCGCCTGAGTGGCTCAGTCTGTTAAGTGTCTGCCTTCCGCTCAGGTCATGGTCCTGGTCCATACTC
Source organism: Ursus maritimus (assembly GCF_017311325.1). NCBI lineage: Eukaryota > Metazoa > Chordata > Mammalia > Carnivora > Ursidae > Ursus > Ursus maritimus. The sequence continues at coordinate 50,365,687 of NW_024423343.1, forward strand.
CCTGCTTGGTGGGGAGTCTGCTTCTCCCTCCGCCCCTCCCCCCTGCTCATGCTCTCTCTTGCGTTCTTGAATAAATAAATATTTAAGAAATTGTTTAAAAAGAAACTTTAGATATGCTTAAATAAAAATGAGAAATAGAGACCATAAAATTATTAGAAGAAAAATATAATGATTTTTTTTTTGGTCACAAAAGGAAACTATTAAATATGACATAAAACCCAGAAACCATAAAAAATGATAAATCTATAGGTGTGTAAAATGAAAACTCAGAAAAAACCAAAAGGATCTTTCTCAGAGAAAATGGCATAAATAAGAATTAAAGACAATTACACAGAAAAGTATTTGTAACTCATATAACAAAAAATTTTCATATTTTAATAGGTTATTAAATAAGGTTTTTAATAGCCTATTTAAATAAAGTTAACCTTACTTAAAAGGTTAATTTTTTTTCTCCTTCCAAGAATGTGGTGATTTTTATTAATAATTTTGGTTCTAAGAATTACACCCTCGATGCTGTAATACTGTCATTAAAAAACAATTATACAAGAGCAAATACAAAAAAATGTTAAATTATAGTTTTATGAATAATTAGTTAATGCTATAAACTGACAGTTCATAGAAAAACAAAAGTATCTTTTAAACATTTCAAAGTTTCTCAGCCTCTCTCATAAAAAGAGAAATGTAAATTGAAATTAGCATGAGATACAATATTTCTTCTCTCACATTGTCAAAGAACAAGAAGTTTGAAAACATTTTGGGTTTATAATGGTGTAAGAAAACAGATACTCTGTTCCTGGTGGAGTGTAAGTTGGTAGTTATAATAAATTGATTACTGACTGTGTGCTGTGCACTTGCTAAGCACTTAAATTTGCTGATTTAATCATCACAATTGCCTTTTGTAGGAAGTACTCTTAGTATCCTCATTTTATAGATGAGGAAATTGAAAAACTGAGAAATTGGACAACTAACCTAAAGTCACACAGTTGATAAGTGGAAGAGCCAAGACTTAAGATGAATTATTTTGACTCTAGCACCCATGTTTTGGGGGATCACAACCCTGAATTGTTTCAACAGCAAGTAATTGGGGAATAGGATAAACTCTCAAGGGTGCATACCACTTGATCCAGTAATTCTACTTCCGGAAGTTTGTTCTGCAGTTACATGCAAATAGATGCAAAATGACATTCATTGCAGTAAAGGAAGATTGGAAACAAGCTAAATAATACATCTCCAGGGGACTAATTACATTTTAAAAAATTTTTATTTATTTATTTGACAGAGAGAACACACAGGCGGGGGAGTGGCAGGCAGAGGGAGAAGGAGAAGCAGACTCCTCCCTGAGCAAGGAGCCCAAAGTGGGGCTCTATCCCAGGACCCTGGGATCATGACCCAAGCCAAAGGCAGATGCTTAACTGACTGAGCCATCCAGGTGCCCCTTCAGGAGACTAATTACTTAAATTGAGGTTCATCCATACAAAAATGCTAGTCAGCTTTAAATAAAGTGAGAATCATATCCTATGTAGTGATAATAAATCCTTTCCAAAATACAGTAAAAGGAAAAAAAAGCAAGATACAGAATAGTGGGTAGGAATGCTACCATGTATGTAAAAAGCCAAAGATCATATACATGCATTTTTATGTATGAATAGAATATTTCTGGAAGAATTCTTAAAGTGATACCAGTGGTTGTCCCCCAGGAGGGAAACTGGGTATCAAGGAATGAGCTGAAAACAGAGATTTTGAATTTTGTACCATGAAAATGTGTCCATCTGTACAGAAGACAACAGAGCATGTGATTCTCAAATATAAACCATTTACCCTGAGATCACTTTGTGAAGAGTATAACCTAGTGCCTCCCACAGACTTGGGTTTAGATTCGAACACTGGCTGGTCTCCTAAGAGGGACAGGGGCTTTGGAGCTCTTCTGGTTCCAGGCAGCATTGCTCCTCCCCCAGCTGTGGCGTGGGCTGGAGGGAAGATAAGTTCTTAGAGCTCTGTGTGCTTGGGGCAAGACCCCACTCCTCACACCCTACTTTCCAACCTCAACTGCTGCAGACAATTCTTTCATACCGTGTCACTCCCTAAGGACCTTCATCAGTTGTACTGCCATTCCTCTCAGCCTCTCTCTGTGTACCCTCTAACCCAACACCATCCTTACTGTCCTTAACTCCTGCCACTATCTTAGTCTGCCCTGTGGAATGAATAGTCCATCATGAGCAAAATCTCCTATATTTGCAGCTTCTTTGCCCCAAATCTCCCTTACCTTCTTGTTTTAGTAGAGACCCAGCTCTCCCAGGAGTTTATAGCTTCCCCTACAGTCCTCATGTGGTGGCTGTTTTCTCTGTCCTACATTTCAGACCACAGGTCCTGGAGGTGTTGTCAGTGTCTTGATATCTTTCTTCTCATTGCTATTTTGAGACCATTTTCTTTCCTCTCTTAAAAATCCTCATTTTTGAAGCTCAGTCCATTAGATGCCACTAGTTTAGTGCTACTTGTTGTGGTCCTGTGCACACTCTGGGTCATTCTTCTTACTCCTTGAAGCATTAGTTTCTGTCTCACTGTCCTTCTCTACAACACTACTGCTGCCATAATTCTGTGTGTTTTGTAGATGTTCTTTCAGTTTTTAGCTTCTTTTCCTTCAAAGATCTTGATCTTATACTTCATTCACCTCCCATAATCATACTTTTAGAGCAGTGGTTCTCAAAGTGTGATCTCTGGACCAACATTATCAACATCACCTGGTAACTTGTTATAAATAAGTTCTCAGATCCCAGATTAGTGAGTCAAAAATTCCTGGGTCTGGGACACAGAAATCTGTGTTTTATGAAGCCCTTCAGATGATTCTGCTGAATATGAAGTTCATCGGGTTTTATTATTACCAATAACTCAATATCACTTTGAAACATCCTACCATTCATGTGCATATTGGCTTCTGTCTTTCTAACTTAATTGATCTACTCTCTCAACTCCTAAAATTGTTCACCCCCCACCTTGAGACCACAATTAATTGATTCTACCACTTTTTCATTAGTTCTTAACCCTTCTTATGTTGTCACTTTCCCCTTATCCAGCCATAATTTGACTACTCTTTGTTCTCTTTCACATAACACATCTAAAGAGTAGACAAATCTTGTCAGCTCTACCTTCAAAATATATCTGGAATCTAGCTTTTCTTATAATCTCCACTTTACTCAATCCAAGCACAATCATTTACCACCTGGAATATTGCAACTGTTCTTCCTTTGTCTCTTCTTGTACCTACAGCATCTGCTTTCCACACACAGGCTTGACTGATCCATTTAACATCCAGGGTTATTTTGCTGTGCTGCTCAAAAATCACCATGTTTCTCCTCTCGGAACAAAAGCCAAAGTCCTTGTAAATGCCTGTGAGTGATCTGATTTCTCTGTCCAGGAAGTCATTTCTTCTACCTTTGTCCTCCTCCTCTCTCACTGTGAGGTTTTGTTTTATCTTTAGAACTTATTACCACTTAACATACTCTGAATTAGTATTTCTGTCTCCTGCCATTAAAATGGAAGCTTCATGAAGGCAGAAGCTTGCTTGTTCACTGATAAGAGCCTCAGCCTCTAGAACTCTGTCTGGCAAATAGTATGCATGCAGTTATTTGTGAATAAATGAATGGACGCCATTACTATCTATATGGCTGCAGGCTAACACTACCCTTTTATTCATCCATCAAATATTTGACCATCTATTATATGCCGTGTACTAAGAAGATAGAATATGGAGAAAACCCCCAGAGTTTCAAGTCTAATGTATAAGTACAAATAATAAATAGATATAAAATTATAATAGTGTAAGAATCAAGATTGGAAAGTGTATGGACCTGTAAGAACAAATGATTAGGGGGCAATGACCTAGCTAAGGTCACAAAGCCAAGGAGGCCATAGAAGTCTTTCCCAAGGAAGTGATGACTGAGGTGAGATCAAAACAGAGTAAAGGTTAGTTGGACAAAGTGGCTATGGTGGCAGCAAGCGTAGATGGGTGGACAGGGCAGAGTTGGTGTAATGGCACTGTGGTAGAGGGAGCATGGTATGTACAAGGGGCTGAATAAAGTAGAGAGAGACTTGAGGAGGGAGCCTGAGAGAAGAGGTTGGAGACTTACTAATTATATCTCTTTGTTCTACTCAATGATGAACATCTTTAACAAAATCTTGCTTCATTCAATAGAAATCCCCCTTCTGATCTCTAAATAGGTATCAAATTGCTACCTAATTTTTATATACTTAGACTCTAGCTTCATAATCATCAAATTAAGATCACCCAAAAGGAAAAGATAAATGAGAAAATGAATACATGCCCTGGTGAAAAATTGGCTTTGTTGATTTATGTTTTAAAAGAGCTCAATTTATCAGGATGTCTAAGGAATGGAACATTCTGATTAATTTATGTAGTTTCTTTTGCCGTTGTTGTAACTGAGGCTTAAGAATAAAATTAATTTGCTTAAATCTTTTTAGAAAATCTTGAATAGTTTTAGCTCTTTCCTGACTAAGGGGATTGTTTCACAAAGGTTGAATGGGACATATAGCGTACACTTTTATACATGTATATTTAAAGGCTGTAGGCCTTCAGCTACAATATGCTTATCCTCATAAGGCCCAAATGACTGTTTCTTATTTCCAAAGACTTTTTTTACCTGACAGTCATAATATAGGAAGAGGGGCAAATGAAAGTTCGTTTTCATGATAACATTTGAGGACTACCATTTGCTACCTAGACACTTTCCATGCTGGGACTGCCTCTGCCTAAGAAATGAAATAGGGTCTTTCAATAAATATGCTGAGTAAGGTGAACTTAATTTGGATATTTAATCTGAGTCTTGGCCTCTGAAGTTTAGAACAAGTTTCTCGTCTTTGTTGTGTCCTAATGAAAGTGAGCCCTAGATTTATCTGCTTAGTCCTTCCTGGTTAAAGGATAGTAGTCCTGTCCCTTCTGGCAGTTTTTTTTCACCTGATCCAGAATCATACGTTGCATTAGTTGTCCTCTCTTTAGCCTCCTTTAATCAGAACTAGGTCCTCAACTTTCTTTCACAGTATTGACAGTTTTTAAGAGTTTTAGGCAGTTACTTTGAGAATGCCCCCTCAACGAGGGTTCGTCTGAGTGTTCCATCATTGATCCGCATTACACACTATGGACAGGGGTTACCACGGAAGTGCTGTGTCCTCGGTGCTGTGTATCACATGTCACAAGGTATCACGAGGCTTCTGTGTCCATTTGTACGTGAAGGTTATGCTCAACTCTGATCACTTGACTAGGGCAGTGTCTGCCTGATTTCCCCATTGTAAATGTCCCTTGTTACCTTTTGTAATGAGAAAAATAAAGAGAGACAGAGTTCAAGAATAAGTAAGTATTTTGTTCCCCAGCTGACTGTCACTGATGGTTTTACCATCGCTGCCAATTTTTGCCTGAATCCATTAATGGATGAAAATAGTGATTTTCTAACCCTGTCATTTCTTCCATATTTATTAGTTGTCATTCTACGATAAAACAGAGTTTTTCCTTCTCCCCATTAGTATGATATAGTCTTTACTCCATTTCGTATTGTCCCAGGTTTGGCAATAGGAGTTCCAAGATATTGGGTCTTTCATTAGTTTTTTTTTTATATATATAAATGATATAAAAATAGTTAACAGAGGCACACAGAATAAAGCAGGAATGAGAAGCCCAAGAGGTGAATTCTGTTGGTGATTAGGAAAGTCTTTAGTGAGGGAGTGGTGTTGAGTGAGGTTTAAAAAAGTGGCAGAATTTGGGGCACCTGACTGGCTCAGTCCCTAGAGCATGCAGACTCTTGATCGTAGGGTTGTGAGTTCAAGCCCCATGTTGGGCATGGGGCCTACTTGAGAAGAAAAACAAAAAGTAGTAGAATTTTCACAGAAATGGTGGTAAGGTGGAATGGAAAGAAAAACTGTCTGAAAAACTGAAAGAAAAAGCTCCTGGGTGACTCAGTCAGTTATGTATCTGTTTTCGGCTCAGGTCATGATCCCAGGGTCCTGGGATCGAGCCCTGCATCGGGCTCCCTGCTCTTCCCTCTCCTCCTTGCTCATTCATTCTCTCTTTCTCTCTCTCTCTCTCTCTCTCTCCCTCTCTCGCTATCTCTGTCTCTCAAATAAAATCTTAAAAAAAAAAACAAAACTGAGGGAAGGAGAGCCTGGCTTATCTGGTATTTGGCAGGTAATTCCGTAGTTTCAGAGCATGATGGGGATGTGGAAATGGAACAGAAAAACCTCTGCACTTACTGAGCTTTGTGCTGGACTCCGCTTAGAATTTCCTCCCCTGCCCCTCTCCTGCGGTCTGGCTGAGAGGGAGGGCTCAGATGAGGTGTGAGGAAGGAGGGAGTTCTAAGTGAAAACCACGTGAGCCAGAAGCCTGGGTCAAATACTCCCTTTTCCTGATCCCAGGTGAGAATCCGCTAGCCCCCTTTTCATACACTCCCAAGGCGACTGGTGCCTCTCCATTAACAAGTCTATTTTGTGCTGATTCTATGTGTTGGATACATCTTCCTCCTTTAAAGAACAAACCACGTGTTACTTGTTTTGCTCTGGTACTCCACACAAACGCTCAGTAGATGTTTCTGGAACATACGTGAGGGAGGATGAGCTCGGAGAGGAGAGGTTGGAGTTGGTTGGGGAAGGGCTCTGAGTATCCTTTTAAGGGGTTCAGTCTTGCCCACAGGCAGTGGGGAGCCCTGACAGCTCTTGGATGGGGCGGGCCTGATGGAGGTGTGACATGGAGGTCACGGAAGGGGAAGAACAGGGAGATGCCAGGATGCCCCGCAGGAGCCCCGAGGAGCCACGGTGCGACGGCCAGGAAGGACAGAAGGCATGGAAACAAATAGTTACCACCTCACGAATCTGGGCACTTGTTTAAAGGGGGGAATCGGAAGGAAAAGAGGAACTGAGCAAGGTTTTGAGATTTTTAAGACTGGGTGTTAAGGAGACTGCCAGAGGCCTCTTAGCAAAATAACAAGCCCAGGGACAATGACAGAGCCCAGGCAGTTCAGCACGGTCCTGTCCGCCTCATCCAGCACTCTCCGGAATTCAAAACTGTGTGTGCCGTTGAAGGATGGTATCATATCAAATACGATGAGAAATGACGTATCGTCTCTGCTTGAGGCACAAAAACATGTTGGTGTAAGGGACTTTTTCCATTTGGCTTTAGGAATGGTTTTATTAAAAGCAGATGCTAGGAGCTATTTTTTTTTAACCTTGAAACGTGGCCCTATGACAGCAGCTGACCTTGGAAGAGATGGTGGTTAGCGTTCTCTTGGCTCCTCTGTCCCTCCTGCACCTTCCTAACAGAACATTTTCTTTGCACCTGCTCCAACGGGGTTCTAAGTGATAAGCATCTTGCAAGCCCAGAAAATTGTAGTATCAAATCTCAGCCCCAACTGTGAGGCAGCACTCTCATCGAATCCCCGCTGAGAGGCTTTCTTTCCCAATTCCCCAGGGAGGAGTCCTTTCTCCCCTGGCCCCTTTTCAGGCTTGAACTTTGACCTAAACCTCTTTTTAGCTCCCAGCATGCATTGCTCTGGGTGCTGGCCCTGACCCAGCCCTGTGGGCTCTGCTCCACCCTGGGCTCATCCACACGTCAGGCCTGGGTAGCCCTGGGGTCACTGGAGAGCCCAATTCTAATAATGAGCATATTTATCTTAGGAGAGGAAGTAAACCTTTCTGTTCTTTGCAGCTTATTGCTTCCCCCCCCCAGAAATAAATGCTAATGGATCATTTGATATATTATCTATGATTTGGTAAATATACATGAATGTTGCCTAATAATATTCACAGAGTTGCTTTCATCCACATTTTCCTTCATAAATGAAATGCTTTTTTATAACTCATGATTAAAGAGGGATATCCCTCTTTAACTGCTAGGAAAATGTAAATGTTTTAAGATACTGCTGTGTTTGGGAAAACTCTTATAAGAATTTCAAACAAAACCAGTAAATACTATTTAAATAGATGTCTAACATTCTAACTGGACTTAGTGTATGGTTTTAAAGGGAAAGAAAAAAAATGCTGATGAAGATTGTATAATTTTGTCTTTGTGTTTTCCTCTTAGGTTTTTCAAATAGACCAAAGTCATTAAAAGTAATTCTCAACCCCCAAAGCCACAAAAAAGAAGCTACCCAGGTCTATTCTGAGAAGGTTGAACCACTGTTGAGGATTGCAGGAATAAAGACTGACGTTACAAGTAAGTCATTTTCAGAACATAATTTTGCCGTAAAAAAATCATACGTAAGGAAGCAAGACAATCTGTATTTGTTCTTAAACCAAATTGAGGAAACTGCTTGTAGTCTCTAAAGCTGTTTTATGCGCTCCCATGGCCAACTACAGCCGACTCCAGGATTACCACTTATTTTGTTTCTTTCTTGTGTTATTTTTATTAGGATGTCAGTATTTTCTTTAGACCTTTTTTCAGACTTTAAAAATTATTAGGAATCATTTCAAAGGGAGCTGCACACTTTTTGATATCTTCATTCAGATGTTGGCTATTTACACATTATTTCTGCAGTTTGGCAAGCAATTGATTTTTGCTCACTTAAATGTTTGAGGTCTTTCCATGGAATCCTCCATTAGGTGGTTTTTGTTCTGACTCTGACCCCTGCTGGTTAGGTCAAAACTAAGCACCTAACTGCTGGTATAGATGACTTCAGAGAAGCCAGTAGCTTAAATTCATTGTCTAAAATAAGAAAGGTGCTTCGGTTTGTGCTGAGGAAAATAGAACCTTGCCGATGCGAAAGTTAATAGAAAGAAGATTAGCAAAATCCTTTTCAATTTTTTGAATTTGGTGACCAAATTCCTTTGTTTCCTCCGAGACTGGTTTTTCCCATGGGGGGTGGACTGAGAAGGAGGGTTGGTGTTATCAAAAATCACAACCGCAGTTTGTCTGATCTTATTTCTACGTAGCTTCACTAACAGGGCAAATGTGTAGTAAGTTTAAGTTGATGAAGAGTATTGCATAATAAACCTGTTGAGAAGACAAAGCCAGAGTGTACTGGGATTCTCCTAGTCCCATTTATAAATTCTTGGGGGAGGGATTTAGAGTGACGATTTTGCTGAGCTGAAACCGAGGGAGATGGGTCTCACAATATAAGATTTGATGCCCTCACCGCATGACTTGATGGATTGAGGTAGATGAAGTTCCTTAAAAAAAATTTTTTTTAAAGATTTTTTATTCACTTGACAGAGCACAAGCAGGGGAGTGGGGGAGGGGGGTAGAGGAGAAGCAGGCTCCCTGCTGAGGACCATCCCAGGACCCTGGGATCATGACCTGAGCTGAAGGCAGAGGCTTAACCGATTGAGCCTCCCAAGCACCCCTAATTTTTTTTTTTTAACAAAAAGTTCAGCTACCCCAAAAGACATCTATTAAAGAGGAAGTTCAAGAGATACTATCATGAAAACTTCAGGAGGAATTTCTGACTAAAATAAAATTGTAGTAAGAAGTTAATCTTTTACCTTTGTGAATTTTGGTTTTACTTAAATGTAGTTTAAAAGGACAAGAAACAATTCCTGTCTATCATTCCTTCCCACTGAAGATTTTCAACGATGGGTGGGACAAAAAAGTGTGAAATTCTTATTAGGATGAGACAATTAAAAGTTGAATAAACTTATAGGCAAACTTAATAACATTATTTTGTTGCATGATTTAATGTCCAAACAGTTTTATGTAGATACTACTATATATCTTTCGGTTCAGGAAACTCTTGTAGAGTGCTTTGTGTTCAACACTGTGCAGAAGATGCATAAGTTATCACCCTGCTCTTGTGGGGCTTTTAGTTTATTGGGGATTCAAAGAAATATAATTGGGATACACACACACACACACACACACACACACACACACAAGAACTCTGGTATCTCAGAGGGTGATATTTTGATCAGAAGACTCAAAGTATTTGCACTAGACCGTTTTGGAGAGTCAGAGGCAGACATGGTTTTCTGTGCATAAACAGAAGAAGAAAAGTAAGGGAAGGAAGGCAAGCTTGCAAGCACCTACAAGTGGGGTGTGTGTGTGGGGGGTGTGTGTGGGGGTGTGTGGGGGGGGTGTGTGTGTGGGGGGGGTGTGTGTGTGGGGGGTGTGTGTGTCAGTTCCTGCTTTGTCCTCAGCTAGCCTTCTCTTGCCTCCTCAGTAAAGGTCCCTCCTGTTCACAGAGGTTCAAGCAGTTCTTGCTGTTCAAGAAAATACAAGTGGGGTGTGTGTGTGGGGGGTGTGTGTGGGGGTGTGTGGGGGGTGTGTGTGTGTGGGGGGGGTGTGTGTGTGGGGGGTGTGTATAACCCATAATATCTTCGGAATTCTCTCCTTAATTTGCTTTGGCCTCCTCAGTTTTGACTTCATCTTAAATTCGATCCTTCCATCATCATAAAATTGTTGCCAGTAGATTAGATCCTTCTTCGTTCACATCAAGTGGGATAGGGAGGGGGTGTGTACGGGAGAGATTCGACATGCTCTACTACCAAGCCAGGATTAAAATTTCCTCCCGTCTGTCCAACCTGGAACAACCACTCTTAACTCTTAAGACTCTTCCCAAGGGCTGCAACTAGGACCCCCTTTTCTTGAAGGCTGAAAATACCTGAACTGAATCTGGGTTCTACTAGGGAGAAAATAATAAAAAGGCCTTCTGGGAAGGCTCACAACTATGTGCACTAGAGGAAGTTTCGGTCCAGATCCCGGATGGATGTTCACGCCGCACTCAGTAGTTTCCTCCTCCTGTATTGCTCCGAAGTTGGTGTCATCGCATCGTCATCCGGTTTAGCAGAGATGATTCTGCCAACAGACCAGAGATGAGGAAGGAAGAGACGGCCTAGGAGAAAGGACGCTGGTACATGAAGAAACCTAATGGAAGGCAGAGGAAATGATAAGGATGTGCTTGCTTTCTTTTGTATTGGAGAGAAGAGTTTTATGTCCTGTGGCTCTTTTTCCCCTAGATTTGATAATATTATTGAATATTATATTTAGTTTAACATAAAATTAGAGCATTTCATAAAGCAAATTTAGAATTTTCTTATATATTTGTGCCGAATGGCTAATTATTAGCTGCCTAACACTCCTCCTACAGGCAAAATTATAAAACTGCATCTTCTGCGTATAAAACCATTTTAGTATGTATATTAGCTAAATATTTATATTTTAAAAGTTTTTTGGGCGAAGGACTGAATAAATGTGTGGATACTTGAAAAGCCTTAGAGTCTTCCTGCCTGTGTCCCAGTGCAGTTTTGTAGTTTGAGTCAGATAATATATTTGAAACTACCTTGTATACTACGAAGTGCCACAGAAGGATGGTCATAATGCCGTGCATGTCTGTGTCATAAATTATGTAATAGGCTCAGTTCACACTTTAAAAGAAAAAACGTATGAAAGAGTAAAACAGAAAGGTACATATTTTCTGCATGTCCAGTGTGACCATTATTTTAACATATCTTGTGTGCATTGCTGAGTCTAAGTGGAATATAAATTACATAATAAATTCTACATGATGATAAATTCACTAGGAGATAGTGCTTAGATAAATGAGGCAGGATTTGAAACATTCTAGCTGTACATGTACATTTTAAAGGATTTTTTCTACAAAGTTCTTTTAAAAATGAGTAGCAAAATTAATAGTTGGACTAAAAAATGGGTAGAGGAACTCAAAAGCCATTTTCCCAAAAAAGACATCCAGATGGCCAACAAGGACATGAAGAGGTGCTCAACATCACTCATCATCAAGGAACTGCCAATCAAAACTGCAGTGAAATACATCCCCTCACACCTGTTAGAACGGCTATTATCAAAGAGACAAGGGTTGGTGAGGATGTGGAGAGAAGGGAACCCTTGTGCACTGCTGGTGGGAATGTAACGTAGTACAGCCACTGCGGAAAACAGTATGGAGGTTCCTCAAAAATTTAAAAGTAGAGCTACCATATGACCCAGCAATTCCACTTCTGGGTATTTATCTGAAGGAGAAAAAAAAGACTAACTCAAAAAGATAGCTGCACTCCCATGATCATTGCAGCATTATTTACAATAGCCAAGACATGGAAGCAAACTAAGTGTCCATCAGTGGATGAATGGAAAAGAAAATGTGGTATCTGTGTGTGTGTGTGGGGGGGGGAATATTATCTGGTCATAAAAAAGAAGGAACGCCTGACATTTGTAACAACATGAATGGACCTGAGGGCATTATGCTAAGTGAAATAAGTCAGACAAAGATAAATTACCATTTGATCTCACTTATATGTGTAATCTTTTTTTTTTTTTTAAAGATTTTATTTATTTATTTGACAGAGATAGAGACAGCCAGCGAGAGAGGGAACACAAGCAGGGGGAGTGGGAGAGGAAGAAGCCTGATGTGGGGCTCGATCCCAGAACGCTGGGATCACGCCCTGAGCCGAAGGCAGACGCTTAACCGCTGTGCCACCCAGGCGCCCCTTAAATGTGTAATCTTAACAAAAACAAAAGACAAAAACAAACCCCCAACTGAACACATAGGTATAGAGAACAGATTGTTGATTGCCAGAGGTGGGAGGTGGGGAGTGGGAGACATGAGTGAAGGGTGTCAGAAGGTATAAACGTCCAGTTAAAAAAAAAAAAGTCACCACATTAATAAAAATATACTTTTCATTTTGTTTACTGCTAAAACCCTAACTACTTCTGAATATAGATCAGCATCTTTTGAAATCCCTGAGCTGAAGCCCCCCCCCCCCAGTATCTTATCTAACAATGGTATCAGAAGAACTTCAGGAACTTCAGGAAGAACTTAGAACGGAGGCTTTTTTTTTTTTTTCCCCAATAACTTGTTGGCTTTTGAATCGAAGAAGAACATGTGCGGTGAGCCCAAGCTGGCCTGTAATACTGTTTCTTTATCTTTCTCCCCAAACAGAGCAGACTTTAGGAATTACATTATTTCAAGTGTGAGAGAGTTCTCGAGAGATTATAGTTTCATAGGATAATTCATAGAACAATAAAGTGTAAAAAGGCAACAGAAATCCGAGTGGAACTAACTTTAGAGGCCGTCTAGCTTCATTTCCCCCGTGTGGTGGACTGTCGGTGTGGCCCTGCTCATTGGACAGGCTCTCAGCCTTTGCTCGGGTACCCAAGCTTGGGTGTCAGTGTCTGCCGTTACTGGATAATACTGCTAGTCGTTCTTGAGTTCAGGGTCGCTGTGCCTTGTGCATGTCACAAAAGGCACCTTTTTTGTGCTGATGTAAAGGTGCCCTTCTTTCTGGGCTGACTCCGCGCCAGGCCACCAGCATGTAGAGTTAGGTACACTGGCTAGATCGCAAACGTATCTGCCTCTTCGGCCAAACGCCTTTGTGCAGGGCGTAAACTGCGGGGAGAACTTGTGAGCTGACTTTTGCCTCCTTGTAATTTTTAGAGTCGATGTTCTCTTTTGTAGTAATACAAAATAAATGTGTCCCGTCTTGTGTATAGGAGTCACTGAAATATTTGAAACAGATAATATGTCTGCCCTTAATCTTTCTTGTTCATGGTAGGCAATTCCATCTTTTTCAGTCAATTTTTGTGTTAACAAAGCTGCTGGACCTCATCATACCATCATTATCAGGGTCAAGGACACTTCTCTGAATTTAGCCTTGATCTCTGCCAACTCAGGGCTCATGGGAGTGCCTGGTCACCAGATAATTTTTACTTCCTATCTGGCCCTGGTGGAATTGCCAAGAAAGTGGAGTTTATTGTCACTTTTTTCCCCCCCTGCCTCTACGGTCATGAGTTTAATTTATGATACTTTTACCAAATCTCCTCTTGGGATTTTTTTTCTCTTTGTCTCTTTGTCTCTACTTAAAGCCTTCCCTCCTTGGAAATGCCTCTTGCTATTCCTGATCTTGCCCAGCAGAAAGCTAGGCAATTTGATAAAATTCAGTCACAAAAGATGCTAGTAGGCTGAGGCTTTCTTTCTTCCCAGTTTTACCTGCATTTTCATAAAGATCTGGAGAGTACCCGATCATGCATCCTATCCAGCTAAAGAGAGATTTCTGGGTGAAAGGTTCTTTTTGTTATTCCTTAAATAATTGTGGATGTATATGACAAATCCTGTTTCTAATACTCAGATGTCTGGGAGTTAGAGGTTTGTCTCTGGGGACAGTGAAGATTCATCAGTGGAGATTATATAGAAAAAGGATGTGATCGAATACGTGAGAAAGTCATTCTGGGGAGAGTAGGATAAATGTTGGAGGGAGGCTGGGGAAGAGACTGTACTATCTACATTAAAAACACTGGTGGCTAGATCAAGGGCACTGGCTTGAGATGGGATACTATAGCAACAAGACCAAAACAACTGGTCTTGACCTTGGAGTGGTTGTGGAGAGTGAGGAGGGAGACAAGCGAGGAAGTAATTTTTCTGTCTTGGGTAGCAAGGAGGAGATGATGGAGCACAGAGAACAAAGTATTTGAGAGGCATCCGAAGGTGGAAATGACAGATTCCATTTGGAGCTTACTACGTCAGAAGCACCTTTAGGACAGGAAAGAAAATACCATCTCAGTATCTTATCCCATTATAGGCTTTTATCACCAGACCAAGAAATGTTTCTTTAAGACCAAGTCTCATCTGATTTTACTTCAGCCTATTTCCTCATCAACATTCAGCATTAACCTCAAGACATTACTTTCCTCCAATCTTGTCTTCTTGATGAAGTAGTGTATCCGTTGAAGGTTAGGGTCGGTGGGGAATCCCAGCACTGAGAACTGAGTTCGAAGCCTTGCAAAGAATGGAGTCTCCAGATTTCCTGAATAGAAGGAGCATAGGGTGTCATTCTCATCAGAAAAGGAAAGCAAGTGAAAGAAAAGGCTAGTGACCTTTTAAAACTGCATTTGCCTAGCAGTGTACTCCTTATGTTTACTTGGAATGGGATGATTTGAATCTGGCTCTTTCTGACTCTAGGGCCCATAATATTCTGTCTAAATACATCAGTTTCTTCTACTGTATCTGAATAGCAGTCCAGATTATTCTCTACCCATTTTCCCTGCATTATTTTTCTTTATAAACACTTACTACTACTTCATATCGTGCACTCATGTTTTAAAATTAGTGTCTAGTGTCTGCCTCCAGAATATGAGCCCCTGATGCCAAGGACTTCCTTCCTTTGTTCATTTTCCTAATATATTGTGATCAAGTTTCTTTCATCTTTTCTCTTTGTTCCAGGTCACTATTTTTTTTTTAATTTTTCTAATGTCATTTTAAAATTACTCTTCTTAGATAAATTGCATCAATATATTGTCAAATTCCACCTGCAAGATCAAAGAAGTAGGATATTATTTAAAATTTTTTCCTGAATAAAGATAGCATTTAGCTAAGTGAAATAAGTCTGAGAAACAAACTGAGGGCTTCAGAGGGGAGGAGGGTGGGGGATTGGGATAGGCTGGTGATGGGTAGTAAGGAGGGCACGTATTGCATGGTGCACTGGGTGTTATACGCAACTAATGAATCATGGAACTTTACATCAAAAACCAGGGATGTACTGTATGGTGACTAACATAATATAATAAAAAAATATTAAAATAAATAAATAAATGAAGATAGCATTTAGCCATAGCTTAATTTTAAAGCTAATTTGATACTGGATTTGAAAAGCTTTATCAAAGTAAGCTTTAGCATATAAGCAAGACTTGATAAACTGATTCTCAGCAAAAATATTTCTTCATAATATCATTAAATATTTTCAGTGTGTGTATGTATATAACATTTTATTTTGTATTTTTAAGTTGCAAGTACTTGCTGAGGTTATAAATGATCAACCCAATCATTTATGATAACTTAACTTTCCAACTTTATTAATATGAATATTTTATACTTAGTTTTCTCCTAGCTTTCTTCTGATTAGAATTTAATATAGAGAAGTTTTATTCATGTGAATGTTAACAGCATTTGAATAAGCTGTGGGAGAATTACAATGTAATGCTGCTGGATACAGAATGATTCTTTTAGACACCAAGACTAATAATTCTTAACAATATCTAAAAACATTGTAGGAAAAGCTTGAACCATGCTGGCACCAGGGACAGACAGGCATGAAAGATTAATGTAATCTTGCATATAATGATGCACATTCTTACACAAAAAATCCATCTGCAATGTCATGTCAGTCAGCAGAAATCTTTGATGGGTGGATACAGCTGGGTTGTCTCTTCTGGCAGCGCTGCCCTAGAAAATGCTAAATGTGGTTGGGATGCCTGGTGCCATCTGCAGTGTGCCAGTTTATCCTGTCTCCACTGGCGTTTACAATACCGCGTAGGGCCTCACGACTGTAGAGACAGCGATAGGGAGTGACAGATTCATTTCCTCAGAGGCTCCGGCTCTGGTGGGTCCCTGCCACCCTCCTCCTCAGCTTCGGGTCTGTTATCATTGGGGTTGGCTTTGCTTCGTTATTTTCACATCCAGCTCCTCCTCTTTTTAGTCTAGCAGTTCCAGATACCCGTTCTTCTCGTATGTAAATCTTACACTAACCTTTCAACTAATGTATTCATGTAAGGTTGCCAAAGCGATTTAACATTGGCTGTTTGATGCCAGCTAATATGCCTTATTTTCAAAATACTGCTGCTCTTAGGCTTCTGATGTAAAGGAAATGTATCTTCTTTATAATATCAGGAAGGGAACGCTGAACAGACAAGCACCAAGATAAACGATCTAACTGCTGTGTGTGGGATAGCCCCGAATGACTTACGTAGTTGGAACAAATATATGACCCTCTTTTACATAAAGCTATAAAACACATCAGGCAAGTAACACTTAATCCTCTTTCCCATGATTAAAATATAAATATTCAAGGATAAATGTTGTTTTATGACCCGACCATATGTTTATGATATTATTTTGCCAAACTAAGTTAAAGAGTGTAGATTGTTGTTTAAAACTTTCACCTGTTTTTTGGTTTTTGTTTTTAAATAGTAACTGAATATGCAGGGCATGCTCTGGCACTGCTGAGGGATTGTGAACTCCAGGAATTTGATGGGTAGGTTATACTATCAATCTATTTGTGTCACATGGCGTATGTTATAAAATGTTTTCATTAGTTTTTCGCCACGTATTTGGGACTTATAAATACTTCGGTATTTGTGGTGTATGTAATTAGACTATTTCATTCATAGCTATGTAATAACAATTAATGATGACACTGTGGCACGGTCCTCTAGCTCTCAGGACCGGGCATAGGAATACAAAAGGAGAAATCTGTAAGTACCGGGAAGTCAGAGAGGACCACGTTATACTGACCTAATGTGCGTATATGTGGATGTGTAGTCCTTAATTCTTAGCTTTAACCCTGTGAGTATCTAGAAAAGCATTGATGGAAGGTCATATGGTATAACTGTATTGTGATCCTCTTTTGAAATTTATGGATAGTGTTAATAGCTACCCACTGGTTCATTTGGCTATGATTGCAGGTAAATATTTTATAAATACAAATACATTGGGGTGCCTGGGTGGCTCAGTCAGTTAAGCATCTGCCTGCTGCTCAGGTCATGATCTCAGGGTCCTGGGATGGAGCCCCACATCGTGCGCCCTGCTCAGTGGGTAGTCTGCTTCTCCCTCTGCCTCTGCCCCTTACCCCCTGCTTGTGCACTCACTCTCTTTCTCTCTCTCTCAAATTAATAAATAAAATCATATATATATATATATATACACACACACACATATATATGTATATATATATACACACACATATATGTATATATATATACACACACATATATATGTATATATATATTATTTTCAGTATAAATAAAAGATGCTAATTTTAATTCTTTTATAATTTAGTGGCTACGAATTAAGTGTGCTATCCAGAGTAGGCATTGGAAAGTGTGTTTTGTAGTACATTGCTGGAGTGTGTAGAAATTGTTCACTGTCATGCAAACATTAGAAACAAGGCAAGTGACATACTTTAATAACCATTTTTAAAAAGTAGGCAAATCAGTTTGCTAAAGTGATGGATTGATGTGTAAGACAAAAACACTTTAGGGAAGATTTTTTACAAAGGTTGATATTTCAGGGTTTTAAAAGGTGGCAAGTATGTGAATTATCTGTGTCACATGGTGATGGGCAGGAAACAAAATATAATATCAGGAAGGACAGTTTTATCTTTGAACTGTAGAATGAAAGGCTTTGGTCTTCCCAAAGAACTACTAGAATATTTTAGGAAGGAAAGTGGTGCAATCAAAATGGAGCATTAGCGGGGTTGTATTTCCAGAAATGCTTAATATTTTTTGATAAGAAACAATATCAGTGGATGGAGAAGAAAGTTTGACAAGTAAAACAAGACTTTTCAAAAAGGAATTTGAGAGGAGCAAATGTAGATGGCAACATTATATGAATATTGAGGATGGGGAGTATGAGGTAGGAGATTATTTAAGAGCTTTATACTTAAAGCTAGACAGATTGATTAACAGGCTACTTTTGGCAAATTATCTTGCAAGTATACAATTTAAGAATAGTAATTAGGGGAGTCTTGCCCACAAGCTACCACTTTAATATGCTGCATAGTCCTGAAACACAGCTTGCAAGTATAGAAGTGTGGCTGTATTGCAAATAAGTCCTTTCTTCAAAACGTGATTATATAAATAATGAGGGTAACAGATATCATAGATATTAGACCTGGTCTTGCCCATCAGAATTTTGAAGTATTCCATCAAATGTGCTATGTATAAATAAGTTCCATTGGTAATTATTACTATGTAAAGATCAAGAAGAATTTTGCAGAGGGGCGCCTGGGTGGCTCAGTCCGTTAAGCATCTGCCTTCTGCTCAGGTCATGATCTTAGGGTCCTGGGATCGAGCCCCGCATTGGGCTCCCTGCTCAGAGATTGTGTTTCTCCCTCTCCCTCTGCCCCTCCTCACCACTTGTGATTTCTCTTTCTCTCAAATAAATAAATAAAATCTTTAAAAAAAGAGAAGAATTTTGCAGAATGATGAACGTAATTTTTTTTCTCTAGCTGAATATACTTAATTCTTGTTTATCTCACATGGCAGGTGTTGTTATTTAACGGTGTGGCCCTGAAAGGTACACTGATCTTTTAGTTATTATCCACATTTTTTTAACCACAAAGTTTGACCTAACTATTCTGTGATTTCAGTTCAATGATTTAACGGTTTCTGAATCCCGCAGCATGCTGATTTATTTAGGACTTATAATAATTTAAAATTTCTATTGAAAATCATCTCTTTTGTAAGATTCCTTAAGTATCTCATTTATTTTCATGGGCCCAGTTTTTCCACTGGGAGATGGGAAAACTTGGTAAAAATCGTCATTTTAAGTCAGTCCACTTAGAATTATATAGATTAGGTATATGTGGAGAACAATGGAAATATAGTTTCTTTAGACATTTTACGAGAAAAATTCTTTGTATGAATTTTGTTTTGTTTTTTAGATTCCACATATGTGTGAAATCATTGTATTTATCTTTCTCTAACTTATTTCACTTAGCATATTACTCTCTAGGTCCTTCCGTTGTTGCAAATGGCAAGATAACAGAGAACAGATTGGTGGTTGCTGGAGGGGAGGACGGGGGATGGGTGAAATGGATGAGGGAGATGGAGAGGTGCAGACTTCCAGTCATAAATAAGTCAGGGGGATGTAACGTACGGCATGGTGATTATAGTCCATAACAGTGTACTGCATATTTGAAAGTTGCTAAAAGAGATCCTGGAAGTTCTCATCACAAGAAGATAGTTTTTTCGTGACTTTGTATGATGATGGCTGGTAATCAGACTTATTGTGAAGATCATTTTGCAACGCACACAAATACCAAGTCATTATGTTATATACCTGACACTCACAGCATATGTCAGATATACTTCAGTTAAAAAGAAAGAACAATTCTCTAACAAGTTGAAGTATTTGAAAATGGAATGCACTCCATTTGTGAGTTCCCTGTTTTTGAACTTGTTCAAAGAGTGGCTATTGGAACACTTTTTGAGAAAGAGGCCCAAGATTTTCAAGGTAGGGCTAAGCTACCCCCAAGGTTTTGTGATCTTTTGATGAGAGAGGGCATTCCTTCAAGAACTTGAGCCTGAAGCATTTCTGCCTGACTCAAGTGAAGCTATTGATAGAGTGTGATTAGAAAATTGTCTAAAGGTTTTTAGACACAGACCAGAGAGTTTAAGATGCAAGAAATATTCTGTGTCTATTTAATAAAGCAAAGTGGTTTGGTAAATAATGTTTAAGAAATGTTACTTGCTAAGATTTTGGAATTTTTAATGAGTTATATATGTTTCTATGAAGATATTGTGATAAAAAGGCTAACAGGAACACATCTATCAGTACTCAAGACCTCTGTTGTGCAACTCTGGCTTGTTCTAGCAAACACTCTGAGATCCATTGCTCAGACTTGTAGGATTGTCCCTTTTTATTTGCCCCCTATTTTTACTATGCACAGAAAGTTTTGTAAAGGCAAAGAACAGAGTACTATCAGGTGCATAGACTTGAAGCAGTAACGCTTGAATTTACAAGTGTGAACATGGTTAAGCTAATCTATAGCTCTTATGCAGTGGTAAATATACTAATATTTTCCCATTTTGTTTCAAAGTTTTTATTTGAACTTGTTGAATTACACAGTTTTTCTCTTTTTTTTAATTTCACCATGAACTAGACCCATACTGATTTAAACATTATTTGACTAACATTGACAGTTGATCACATTGACCATGATATCTGTATTACTAAGTAAAGTATTTTTTTAAGTACCTCTTTTCAAAAAAGAAAAAGTTGAAATCAAAATCCAGTAACCTATTGAACATTTCAATGATGATACTGGTTTATAGATGAAGAAACACCCATTTAAAAATTATATAAAGAGATATTTTATGAAGAGAAATAAGGTATCAGCTTCTGGTTGTACTCTTCCAGACAAAATCACTGTATTTGGGGTCATGGCAAGGAGTTTACTTTTTCTGAAAATATAAGATGTATCACATGCAAAGGATTAGTTACTCTAAGGTTTATGTTTTAGGGTAATTCTCAAGTGTTGTTAAATTAACACATTATAAAAGGTTGTGGGTATTTGTTTGCTTTGCCTTTTCTTATAATGTCCAGACTCTTGTGATATGTTTGCATTAAGTGTATCCCCGAGGTTGAGTAACTATTTCTGGAGGTGATCTTAAGGTTCACCTTAATCTTAACATAGTTATCAACATAAATGTATTTTTTTTAACACATTTAATTCTACACTGATTCTATTTCTTTCTTTCTTTCTCTCTCTCTCCCTCCCTTTCTTTCTTCCTTCCTTCCTTCCTTCCTTTCTTTCTTTCTTTCTTTCTTTCTTTCTTTCTTTCTTTCTTTCTTTCTTTCTTTCTTTTTCTTTCTTTTAAAGATTTTATTTATTTATTTGACAAGAAAGAGACAGCCAGCGAGAGAGGGAACACGAGCAGGGGGAGTGGGAGAGGAAGAAGCAGGCTCCCAGTGGAGGAGCCTGATGTGGGGCTCGATCCCAGGACCCCGGGATCACGCCCTGAGCCGAAGACAGACGCTTAATGACTGAGCCACCCAGGCGCCCCTATTTTGATTTTCAAAATAGTAAACCTCTCATAAGATGATTTTTCATTAGGTTTCACATGTTGGAAAGGATTGTAATACACGGAATAGTAGTAGTGCAGTTGTCTCTAAGGCCGAATATGTGATGTTTCAAATCCTCCTTCTGTCACTTATGTAATGACCTTGGAAAAGTTACTTAATCTTCCTATGCCTTAGTTTCCTAATTTGAAATGGAAGGTAAAAGTTATCTATTGCATATAGTTATTGTCCAAATTAAATGAGTTAAAACATGGAGGGTACTGAGAACAGTGCTTGGTACACAGTAATTATTCACTAAATGTTATTTTTTTGTTGTAATTATCATTTGTTAAAATTTCAAAATATGTAACATAGAATGTGTTATGACAAAAATCCGAAGGCTTTTGTGGCAGAGTGTGTTCACAGAGGAGCTGTCCCTCTCAGTTCTAGCAGTGAGTGAGCACGTACGAGACGCTCTAACGGGATGCGGGGCTCCAGGGGTCAGCGCTGCCGTGCTGCATGGGAAGGTTAGGGAAGGTCAGGTTCTCCGGTGCTAAGTTAGGTGCTCTGTTGGATGACTTTATGTGGTCCTTTGAGATCACACACACCTCAGCAGGTGGGCATGAATCTGATTGGTATAATTAAATTCATAGAATGTTGGCAAATTTCCGAGATCTTTGAAATCAGATAGACAAGGTTCACATGAAACCTTGGCTTCCCCCTTTATAAAGATGAGGCCAATGGCCTACTTTATAGAATTCTGAGGATTTAACAGAAAAGAACCAACGTATTTTCTGACATAAAGTTGACCCTCCGTAGATAAAATCACTTTTTTCTGAATCAGTGGCCACATTATGAACCCCTAGAATACTTTCAGACCTAAAGTAATACCCCTAGCCAGAAATGACCTGGGTCGTATCCCACCTCCTGGAGTCTCTGATGACGGGGGTGGACCTGGGTCTGCCAGGCTGTGTGCTGTCCTAGGGCTGAACCTCAGCTCTATGCAGGGGCTGGACGGCTGAGAGCAGGGTGGGGGGAGTTGATGGACCTTCAGCCTCTGGGTTCACGAATGTTCAGGGCTTCCTAAACTTACGGAACCATTTAAAACCTGGTGATTGGGGCACCTGGGTGGCAGAGTCAATTGAGTGTCTGACTCAGTTTGTTTCAAGTCTGATCTCCGGGTCCTGAGATCGAGCCCTACCTCAGACTCCGTGCTGAGCATGGAGTCGCTTGGGTTTCTCTCTCCCTCTCGCTCTGCGCCTCCCTCCTGCCGTTTCTCTAAAATAAATAAATAAATCTTAAAAAAAAAAATAAAACCTGCAACTCATGGTCCATAGGCTGTTTTTTTTTTTTTTTAAGATTTTATTTTATTTTATTTTATTCGACAGAGATAGAGACAGCCAGTGAGAGAGGGAACACAAGCAGGGGGAGTGGGAGAGGAAGAAGCAGGCTCCTAGTGGAGGAGCCTGATGTGGGGCTCGATCCCATAACGCCGGGATCACGCCCTGAGCCGAAGGCAGACGCTTAACCGCTGTGCCACCCAGGTGCCCCTATAGGCTGTTTTGTTTGGCACATAGAGATTTTAAATATATTGAATGCTAGTTGATAATTTTGACAAATTGGGAGACTCACCCCAAAATCCAAATCTGTGACTTCTCTAGAAAAATCAGAGGATGAAAAATCTCTAGAAAAATCCAGGGATGCCTCCCAGATGATGTGAGCGGGCTGAACCGAGAATCTGTCCCTCCTTTAGACTCCGTGTGCTCTTCCAGTTTTGCTGGGCCCTTAGAAGCCTCGAGTTATGACACCTCTTTGAGTTTATCATGACACTCAAAACACAAACCGTTCCTCCTTTTGGGTAAATTAATGTGATTTTGCTACCTAAGATTATTTTACGTCTTTTAAATATAAATAATTATGAAACAAATTTCTGAAATTTTATACATTACTTTCATGAATTCCTACCACCACTTCTGCCATAGTCTGCTTACTGTGAGGTCTTTAAAAAATTATTAGCAGTACTGACTAGGGTCAAAAGGGTAGTAGTAATAATTTAAAAAATGCCATCTAGCAGTAATGTCCAAAAGATTAAAAAAAACTCAGGTTTGCAATTACTGTATTTATATACTACTGATGAATAGCTTCTTAAAGTTTCTTTTTTTTTAAATTTTATTTATTTATTTGACAGAGAGAGAGAACGCGCACATATGCAGGGGGATCGGCAGGCAGAGGGAGAGGGAGAAGGAGACTCCACGCTGAGCAGGGAGCCCAACACGGGGCTTGATCCCAGGACCCCAGGATCATGACCCGAGCTGAAGGCAGCTGCTTAACCGACTGAGCCACCCAGGCGACCCCAAAGTTTCATTTTTTACATGACTTCTACAACTGTCTGTCTTTTCAGAGCTGTATTGAAAATTGGCAGTTGGTTAAATGAATTACACATGACTATTAAGATATAAGGAGAACAATATACTTCCGGATATTAACAGAGCAAAACACAGGTTCGATGTCAATGAACATGTTCAAATGTTTTAATGCCTCTTAACCCACTTAAAAATATTTTGTCTGTGGGGTATCGTGTAGGTATTATGTCTGCGAAGTAGACTTGAGCAGTGCAGTGCTAGAGCCTTCTTACTTGTTGACGCTTGCTGAAATGCTGGAAAGTGCGTGTGAGTAATCACGTTGAGTGTAGAAGGCTACTATATTGAAGTTGAGATTTCATGAATTATGACCAATTATTTTAAAGCATTGCATTCTTCATTTCTTGTTTTCTAGCGTCGTCTGTGTTGGTGGAGATGGATCTGCCAGTGAAGTTGCCCATGCTTTGCTTCTGAGAGCCCAGAAGAGTGCTGGGAAGGAGACAGACAGCCTCCTCACCCCTGTCCGGGCGCAGCTTCCACTTGGGTTGATACCAGCAGGCAAGCGAGCGCCCGTGGATTTGCTAAATGGAGGCTCTCCTCCTCTCTTTTGGTTTCCCCTCCTAACCTAGACAGTGTAACACAGAGCTCAATGCACACGCTTCCAATTGAAAAGGCCCAAGTTTGGCATCTCCACTAGCACGCGTGAGACTTCAGACAAGTTCCTTAATTTCCTTGAGTTTCCTTTTTCCAGTCTGTAAAGAAGATACACATATGTTCACCTCAGCCTCATTTTTCCAGTCTGTAAAAACGATACTCACATAGTCACCTCAGGCTCATTTTTCCAATCTGTAAAGAAGATACACATATATTCACCTCATTCTAAGTTATTATGATATTAGATGGTGTGTGGGGAGGATTTAAGACATAGGTAAACAGTCAGCAAATGGGATAATTATTACTCGACCTTCCCCTATAGAGATCTGATGATCCAACAGCCCCAGGTAGGAAATGTCACAACAGGGCCACTGTAGTCAAGCTGCTTACAGTGTCCTGTGAAGTAAAATGTGGTAACTCCCATTATCGGAGTATAAAGAGATAATCTGGGGTTGAGAGTGCCGAAAAGATCCATTCTCACTGCTGTATTGCCAGCAGCTAGCATAGAACATGACGCAGTGAACGCTCAGTAATGTTGTTTAAGTGAATGAACGTAAAGAAGACGCTAATAGAGCCAGTGCCACTTGAATTAGGCCTAACAGTGGGTGGGATCTGGCCTGAAGAGGATGAGTTATTTTCTTCATTGCAGAAATAATGCCAAAGCGAAATCCAGGAGCATGGAGAAATAGAAAACAGGCCATTGGTTGGGTGATGATGGGATCAAAATTGTCCCAAACTGTGGTGGCTCCAGGATGCCACAGGGAGGGGTCTGAATTGTATTTGAGAAACAGTAGAGAACAATGGGAGATTGAGAGCAAGGGAACACCCTGCTGGGAGCCTTTCTAGGAGAATTTGCGATTAGGGGAAGGGAGGGGGAAAACGGTCAGAGCCTGGGAGAACAGCTGGAGCAGCCCTGGCTTCCAGAAGAGAGGAAAACGTCTTTCACAAGTTTATTACGTTATGCCACTCACTCTTCCAAAATTATTTAAACAAACAGTAGTGATGGAAAGTGATTATTTCTTTTTATTTGGAAAACCTCACATGCTATTCTCTGCACAAGAACAGCAGAAACAATGATTATTTCCTATGAAAACAGGAAGTAATGTACCTAGGTAAAAAATTCAACATTCTATCCATTTGATAACCACATTCATTTAGTATGGATTTCAGTATAGTTAGTATTGCTCATTGACAGAGAACTAAAGATATACAAATGCTCTTTTAGACTGTGAAGTCTTAAAAAAAAAAACCAAGAATTTAAAAGGAAAGACATATTTGGATATATCCTCGTAATTATAAAGCCTACAGAGAAAAACCTTTGATGGTCTTTAAGCAGAAGAGAACAAAATAACCTCAACTGGGAAAGAAAAAAATAGATGCTGGCGTGGAGGCGGCGGCCACTGTCACCTTTCCGTGTCATTTTAGTAGCTGTGTCTATAATGGTGGAGCTTTGCAGGGTCTCCTTCCACGCCAAGTAGATGTGCTGAGGGCGTTTCCTCTTCACTAGTATATATACTCCCGGGGTCACTTATTAACTGCTGTGAATCAAAAGTGGAAAGATGGTTATCCTCACAGGTCTGCATTTGACATAAAGTGAATAGTTAGCTAGAAAAACTGGTGGTTATGCTTATCTTTTTAACATGCCATTTGAATGCACTTGGCTTCGAAAATACAGCCTGTTGCCAAAATTGTGGTGGTTGTATAGGCGTTCCAGCTTATGGATTGCATAAGGAGGGGGAATGTGCAAGATGTACTAATAGGAGGACTCAATGCCCCATCAGGGCTTTGATAGAGAATGGGAACAAGAGCGAGGCAGGAAGTTTCCAAGCTGCACACAGAAGACAGTCTGCCTTTGAAGCCATTTGCCTCCTGGAGAGAGACACCCAGAGGGAGAGTGTTTAGTAAATTACTCCACTGAGCCAACAGACTAAGCCGCTGAATTATGGTCAGACTCAAATGGATCAGATGTGGGGAAGCCTGTATTTGAACTGCTGGCCATTAGCAATGGTGTTTGTTGCCATGGGAACTGGTGCTAAGGAACTATACAGCGAGATTCCGATTAAAGGGGTGGAGGGAGGATAGAGGAAAAAGCCAGAGAAGACATAAAAATAAAAAAAGCAATCCAGTTGTTGTAAAACAAGGCTCGATCCCCATCCTGATGGCTGCGAACCATATATTCCTATAGCGTTCACATAAATAAATTCGTGCTTTCCAATTAATTTGAGGAGAATAAAATATCGCCAAGGGACTGTTAATTTCTATGATATTTCAGGCAAAGGACCAAAGTGTAGGTGCAGTTTTCATGAGAATTTTAGATATGCTTGACTAGGAAGTCATTACATCACATTTATCTGTTTGGATGTGGGAGACATTAACGGCCTTATGAATATTCATGGTGTCTGGTTAATTAAGTTAATTGTTCTGCAGAAGTGCTTGCACTTCCAAGGACAATTTTTTTCCTTTTTTCTTTTTGCCTCCATAGTTTCTGCCTGGTTCTTCTATCACTCATGCTTTACACGGACTGCTTACCCTCTGTCCTTACCCTCTTTGTATTTGGCACACTTTAGCAGGTCTGGGGAGGTGGTGGCGAGCGAAGTTGCTGGTAGCTGTTAAGAAAAATAACTTTTCGGGCTAATTAGAATGTTTGCGTTGAGGTAGCACATTGATGGCATTTGTGAGGACGCTAAAATTACATGGTTGTTGATTACGTGAGCAGTGTGCTCTTTCGGCGCGTAGACGTCTTTTCACGTGGATCACATTTTGTTTTTGGAAATTTACTCTTTTAGATTATCCAAACAAAAATACAGAGCAGTCTACAGTATTACCATTTTATATCCACTTTGCTCACAAACTTTCCTTTTTAATTCAGAGAGTAAAAAACTGTTCTTCAGGACTAAGGAACAGGTTAATCAGAGTAGAAGATGACTAAAATAATTATCTGACTTCTGGTCATGCCACTTGGCAAATTCTATGGAATTAAGAACAAGTTGTCAAGGTGCAAAGTCTGAGATATAAAAATAAAAAAAAGTGATCTTTAGCAGTCTAAAAGGATTTGTGTTTGGGCATGCTTAGCATACCTCAAACTCACAGGGCATAAATGGTCTTTATTTTCTTGAGTCATGATACGTGTCATTCTCTATTGCACATGACAACATTACATCATGTTCTTTAGCCTTTCTAGAGGAACGCTTTTATGGTCTATTCCTAATTAACCATGGTAATGGAGGAAATGTGTTTCATGGAGTACTGTAATCCATTGATAATCCTAAATATCTCACTCTAATTGTGTGACCTTCTCCAAAACCTTTATCATAAATCTGATCAGGAAGCAAAATAGGTTGATTTGTTTCCTCTCTGCCCTCCCACCCATTCTAGATTAATTTGCAATTAGACCAAAGAGCAGGCTGTAGATGGTCCAAGGATAATTGGAAAGACTTAGGTAATTGACTCCTGGGTAAAGATCCACTGAGTAACAGGTTTCTGGACCCCTCGTTCTTAAACCTTAGGGTGCACATGAGTCACCTTGAGAGCTTGCTGAAGTATGGACACCTGGACCTCACTTCCAGACCTTCTGATTCCAATAGTTGGAGGTGGGACCCAGAAATTTGCCTTTTTAACAAGCTTCTAGATTATGTTGATGCTCCTAATCCCTAGACTATACATTCTAGATGAGTGCCTCTTCAAGTTACTCACACACACAAAACCCGAGGGTCTTATAAAATGCGGACTCTGATTCGGTAGGTCTGGAGTGGGACCCGGGAGCCAGCGTTTTAATAAGCACCCAGGTATTGTCATGAGCACCAGGGTATTGCAGCGGCACAGTGGGCCATATTCTGAGTAACAAAGGTCAGAGCATCATTTGCCCTTTGATGAATCAGTTGGAACAGGTTTTCTTAATTAGGGTTGAGGTGGACTTTTCTTTGAATTGGTATTACTAGAGGTCTGAAAGTCATTAATATTAGCTAAGTCCCTTATGATGATTACTTTAATGACAGCCTGGGTTGAAAATGTCTGAGTTGCCTCAGCTACTTCAGCTGAACAACCTAGAACACATCAGTTCAGGTGATACAAATCGGAGAGATCACGTATGACCACACAGGAATGTTTCCAGTTAAAAAATCCACAGGGCTAACCATGCTTTCACAGCTCCTGGATGTTACTGCATTTCTTTCTTATAATCTGTAATTCAAGAAAATTTGTAGCTTCTTAATTTTAAATTTTTTAACCTCCTGGGAATGGCGGGGGCTAGTTGATATTTTCCTCTTCAAAGGAAGGCTTTTACCGCAAGATCTCAGAGACACATAAATGTTACAGAAGCCTGACTTGAGAGAACTGTTCTGTAGGCTGGTGACAAAAATTCATGTGGATCAGAAATTATCCTAGTGATTATGAAAATAAGAAATCTGTAATGTCTCAAAATAGACTTTTATAGCATGATAAATACTATGGAATTAAATACTTTCTTCATCTAGGATACCATTTGTCAGGTAAGCAGGGAATCCCTTCTTGGATGAAAGCTTATCTCTAAGATTCATTGAAGTATTTAAAACCTGCCTTTTGTACTTTACAGTGATTTTAGATTTTTTTCTTCATTACTATTTGGATTTTTACTTACATATTTATATGTTTGTCTCTGCTCTCCGGAGACCCCCTTCATGCTGCTGGTGCTCATTTTGTGATAGAAGTTAGAAGCCCACTCATTGAAGTTGGAGTAGACTTCGATACAGCTAGTGTATTTTGGTAGAGAATAGACATTAATGATGGAGAAGGCTGTGAGCAAGTAGATATTATAAATTATTTTCTAAGTTATTTAAAGGCTAAACAATAATTCGGCAACCATTTGATGTGAATCTGAGCTGTGAATGAACACTTATAAACTTCCATTAATTTTTCATTTGAACAATACAGTGATATCTGTGTAAATTAAGAGCAAGTGCATAACTTAAAATACACACTACATTGATGTTACATGTTTTGAAATTGATTTGGCAGGCTCTACTAACATACTGGCACATTCTCTTCATGGAATCCCTCATGTGGTAACTGCAACTTTGCACATTATAATGGGTAAGAATTTTTTCAAAGAAGTTCATGTTTTATAAGGATGTTTGTTTTTTTATAAGGAAGTTTTTATATTTATATAAGGTTGTTTTATTTCTGTCAGATGTATCTAAAGAAGGACAAATTCTTTGCCTCTCAAAGCAGAGAAATGTTTTACTGAAAATTGAAAGTCAATTAGGCGAAGCTTCACCATTTGGACTGCCTCCCTTTTCAGAGTACAGGCACTCTAATGAGCAGAAAATGAAGTTTTACTATAATCTTGTGAGAGAAAACAAAATCATCACAATGGTCAAGATCACAATTTTACAACCAGAGGGAGAAAACCCGTGCATCCTATTTCAGTATATCAGATACTGTTGTTGAACTACGCCAAGACTGCAGGGTTGGGATGACGTTATTAAAAGAAAAACACACAAAAACAATTCTCTGCGCAGCCACTCTAGAATTGTTATGATTCCAGTTGATGGAAGCTCTGTAAACTCAGCTAAGTGCAGTGCAAAACTACTGTGAAATCTAAGTTTACTTTGCACATATGAAATAGCAATAAGCTGCAGTGTTTACTCCTTTGCGTTTCTTCCTCAGTTACCTGGAAAGTTACAAATGGCAGTTGCAGTAGTTGTAGATCAAGGGAGATGAAGGGAAAGCAAGGATATTTATCCTGCTATGAAGTTGCTTGAGATCTTCTGTAAGTGAACAAATAGGCTCTTCTGTGTTTACCATTTTGATGACTTGCCCTCCTCCTCTCACTGCTTGACTAATATCTAACCTGATGTTCAAGGGCACGTACAAGCAGTTGATGTCTGCACTTTTAGCACCACTGGCAAGCTTCTTCGCTTTGGGTTCTCAGCCATGTTTGGCTTTGGTGGAAGAACTTTGGCCCTGGCAGAAAAATATCGATGGATGTCACCCAACCAACGGAGAGATTTTGCTGTCATGAAGGCACTGGCAAGACTTAAGTAAGTGTTTGTTTTTTTTTTTCCTTAAACCCAAAATTTTGTATCTTAGAGTACATGACTGTTAATAGCAAATTTTACTGTATTTTAGGCCTGAAGACTGTGAAATATCATTTTTACCATGTATCAGCTCTCACGATTCAAAGTAATGTAAACATCTGTATCTTTCTTTAAAGCATGAAACACTTTGATATACACACTTTATTAGACTCGTGATCTTTGGTTGTTTTTCTAAAATACTAGCAAAGAATATAGAGTAGTGAAGTTCTAGTGAGCCATGTAGTTTGACTTCTGTCTTCAGAAACAATGATTGACTCCATCCATCCATCCATTCATCCATCCAATCATTCATTCATTTATTCAACAGCCTGTTTACTGAATACTATATACCACGAACTTTGCATACAACAGTAAGCCAAAAACCAAACAAAACCCACGGTTTGTGCCCTCTGGAAAATTTCAGTCTAGTGTGGAACACAAACATTACTCAAAGCCACACAAAGGAAATGTTCTGGTCTTTAAAAGAAATGGACAGTCATTGTTATGGACAATACCACCTGTAAATGAATCAACACAGTATAATGCAGCAATGGGACGTATTCACATATCTTTGCTTACTGTATCTAAGAAAATATTTAACATACTGCGTTCTTGAAGTTTCTCAACTGAATAGATGTTATTTTTTGGGTGATGTGGTTTTCTTTGTTTTCTTACTTTTAGGAAGGCAGAAGGATCTCCCAAATCTGGTAAGTTTAAAAGTACCTCCCTGAGACCTGAGCCAGGCCCTGTTGGCATTTTGCTCTGGTGAGGGAAAGTAACCAGTTCCTTCCATTGCCTTTAGACGGTGCTAATCAGTGGCAAACGATCCAGGGTCAGTTCTTGAACGTCAGCATTATGGCGATCCCTTGCCTGTGTTCAGTGGCACCTAGAGGCTTGGCCCCTACCACCAGGTTAGTCAGCTTTTTTATTGAATCGCCGATACTTTTCTATAAACCATTTTTTTTCCCTTTTAGAATACCTTACTAACGTTTGGCTGGCCAGAGTGTTATCAACCGGTAGTCTCTTTCGGACTGTGATAATATTAGAGATTCTAAGGGACGTCGCATCAAAGTAGGCTGAGACAATCTGTTAAACTGGAAATACTAGACTATCACTGATTTCTTTATATTACTGAGGCTAAACTATGTCTCGGGTTTTATTAACATGATTTTATCGTGTCATTTGATGCCTACTTTGCTTGCTTTATTTGTGTTTATTTAGTGGTCATTGAAAACATTATATTTCTGGTATTTCTTATAAACATCTCTACTTTCAAACTGTAGAGCAGACATAAATATCCTCAGCATGAATAGCATGTATGTGGGTATATTTGATACCTTTAGTCAAAGGAAGCGGAATTTCGCTGATTTATATTTAGTATGAATAGTGGCGCATATGAGTCTGCTGCCCACATTGTCTTGACGTGTTATGTATCATTTTATCCACAAAAATATAAAGCATCTCTTACACATTCTTTTCAAGCAGCTGTCCATTATTCATCTGAAAATCTTTCTCTCCCACTCCCATAGAGAGCAGGGAAGAACGGATCATGCATGTTGCATAATACAGTCAAATCTAGCTTTTCCGTGCAAGTGAAATAAAAGAATGCCTTCTGTGCTGTGGCAGTTTGTAACGTAATTTCAATGATTAGTTTTGTCTTCCCTGCAAAATACTTAACCAGAATGATTAACAGCTAGCAAAGGGGATTGATTTAAATTTTTTCCCTTGGCAGTTGATATGAATGTAATAAACAGAGAAATATCCAAAGTTAGAGAAGAAGAAAAAAGATAAGCTTTGATATTAATAATCTAGACACCAGGGTCCTCATTATCTCTAGTGCCGAAACTTGAAAGGAGTTATTTTGAAGCTTGTGTGCTACAGAAATCGAGCTTAATTGTTTTCTGCCTATACCGTCAGAAATCCTAGAGAGCTGTGTACCTCCCTCGTACAGTTTCCCTCGCTAAAAGTGAAAACCAGCTAGCTGACTAAAGTAATGTTCTACGGGATTCGAGACAATACTTATCTAACCCTACTTCATCTCTGATTCTCATGTTTGCTCAAGGACCTTCCTGAGAGGTAGTCTGCTCTTCTGGGAGTGGATTCACGCCTCTCTCAATGCTGCTGCATACAGTTTTTAGCTTGTCTGGATTTCCATTGCTTATTCTCACTAGGTTTAATCAGTATTGATGAGTTTTTCAGAGGATGACTAGTTAGAGATTTCCTTTGTGGACTGTAATTAAACACTCCCTTTTTTTTTTTTTTTTTTCCTTTTTCTTTTTGGAGAAGCCTTTACACTATGCCTTGGCTGACCAGAGGTATTCAGAGATTTATCTTTGGAATGATTCAGGATCATTGCACAGAAGATTCAACTTCCAACCTCCCCCCCCCCACAATAAAGTATAACTTAATTCAAAATACCTCAGTGAAAATTGCTGATAGAAATTAGTGTTCTTTTCAATATCCTAAGATTAAATGCATACTATATATATAAAACATTTAGAATAGTGAAGGCACATAGGGTGTGTTTCAGTGACTAATAAGTATTGAAAAGGAAACATATGAGGTGCTTTTCATGTTTATGAACAATTAAGCAATTTTAAAAAAATAAAGACACAAGACAGTATTCTGAATGTGTTGGCATGTTGAGTAAAATGAATATTGGACCCTGGGAATTAAGAGATCTGGTACCGGTGATCATTTTGGTTTTCCGTGTGTGCCTTTGAACGAATCACTTAAACTTGGGGTCTTCTTTTCCTTCTGTATAAACTGAGTAAATGACTGGATAATCTCCATGGTCCCTCACGAGCTCTAACCTGAGTTTCTCTAAGATTCAAAGAGCTCTTTTTTATGTTGTTGTTATTCTTGGAATAACTTTATATTTGCCTTGAAATCAAGCTAGAAATCATTTGCACATATTTCTGCAAACTGCCTTCTAAAGCTAGATGCATTTGCGAGTGGCTTTTTTGGCACTAAATCACGTCTCTAAATTTGCAGGCTCTTATATTAAACTGAACAGTTATGCAAGATTAAAATGCTCAGTCATTTAACTGCACATGTGTGGTAGCATTTGTCCCTTTTATCCATCCAAGGGCCCCTTTGATTTATTTTCCTATGTCACTTCGACCTGCCCGTAAGTAAATATTTAAATATCACACTGTAGGTTTTAGGAAGTGTTGAACAATTTGCTATAGCATTTGTATTTATTTGCTATTTTACATTTTTTAAAAACACACATGATTTCACATTTTGATTCCTAAGTAAATACACTGGATTTTAAATGATGTCTTGATAGGTGTATAGAATGCATGATAGTTCATTTTCTAAAAAAAAGCCCTTAAAATAAGAACTTACAGAGAAGGAAGTCAGTTGCTTAATAGAACTAATTCGAAGGGCTGTGCCTTATAACATGGCAAGATAAGATTGAAGAATTTTAGGTAAATATAATGTGACAATGATTAATCTGTCTTGCCTAAAACTTCTAGTAAATGCGATATTTGTTAGAAGGAATGATACAGAGTAATTTCTGTTGCAATCACTTAATTAACTTCTCCATGTCAAATACAAATATTTAATTCCAGATTAAATAATGGAAGCATGGCTCTTATCGTTGCACGAAACACTTCTCGACCAGAATTTATAAAACACCTAAAAAGATACGCCAGTGTTAAAAATCAGGTATAGTAAATTATTTTTGTTACTTATATGTAAAACTCTTAATCATGGAAAGAGAGATGTTGCAAGAGTGGACATCAAATCCTGCCTCATAAGAAGGCATTCTTTTCTTTATATTCATCTTTTTCTTTCAGTTTGTAGTTCCTTCAAATTTTGAAAAATATCTATCATATTAATATCGATTGGCCCTTTTTGAGCTATCTGTTGGTGGATACGTACATATGTGTGCACGCGTGTGCGCATGGGCGTGCAAAGAGAAAGTAGAAAATGTGTTAAATTGAAATGTGAAGTAAATTAAAGATAAAATCGTGTACCTGGCTGTTCCTCAGAATGCAAAGTAGTGACATCTGAGATTTTTAGCCTTCTCGGTGTTACGGCAGCAGACTTTCTCTAAAGTTATGACCTTTAGATTCTCCTGCCATTTATTTACAGATCAGCTTACCTTCACTTAATTGAAATAGATTTGCAGACCTCTATTTAAAAACACACCACTTTTATACAGTCATTATTCTATTCAGGACTAGAACGTGTGGTTGCATTTTTGGAGGCAGATAAAATTGTATTTCCCCTTAAGGGATTTGTTTTAAAGAGAAGCAATAACTATTATAAGCCACATTCTCTTGGCAGAGATTTTGACCCAGTTTTTAGGAAACTGGTCTAGAACTATGTGAATTTCTGAAATTCTGAGTCTTGAACTACATCAGTATGCTTGTAAAACCCTGTAGTCTCACTGCCTGTAAGTATCGCGCTGTACCTGGTTGTAGCTGGAGAGAGTGAACAGGAGGGGAGTAAGTGCAGCCAGCCACCAGCGGCGGAATCTTGCTTACGTCCGTGGCTATTGCAAGGCTCACACTTTTATAATTTTAAACTTTCCTAGGCAGTCCTCATGAAGTTTCAGTTCTCTTCTGCTGCTGCATTATTTGATCAATGTTTGTTGAGCAACCCACTGAATCAAGTGTTTAGGAAATTGGACTATAAATATTAGAGTGCCACTTTCCTTAAATACGAATCTCAAAGTAGACAAAAGCACACATAATGTAGTTTGTGAGCTGAAGTAATAACTTCACGTGTGTGTGTGTGTGGGGGAAGACGGGGATTGATTGTCCAAGTCATGGGTGCCTTTTTAGATGTAATTCATTTTGTTTGCAGTGTTATTATTTTTCTTAATCCACAAGCAGTACGTGTTCATTATTATTTTTTCCTAAGTCAGAAAGTAGAGACAACAAAGCAATATAAAAAGCACTCAAAATTCTATATTCCAAGAGCTAATCAGTGTCATTACCTTGGTATAAACTCCTTAATCTTTCCCTATTAACCTGAAGGAACTCATCCTGAGAGGCTCGATATTTATTTTAGGGAGGCACCTATTGCACAAACTATTTATGGAAATTCTCTTCTGGAATTGCCTAAGAGGCAAATTTCTAAGGTAATTTTTTGTAGGCATCCTTTTTTCAACATGAAAATAGCTTTCTTGTGAATTTGAGAGTAATAAATGCTTACTATAAAAAGAAAGGCAAAGACAGAATGAATAGAATTCACTATAGGAAAACAATTTTTTAAAAAATGAGACCATGTTATGCAAGATACATTTTAACCTGCTTTCCCCATTTACCAGCCATATCCTGTTTTTGATGCAAAAGCTATTGCCTCTATGTCTGTGTGTGTGTGTATGTATGTGGGGGGGCAGTCATTAGTCCTAACTCTGATCGACTTAGCTCTTTCCAAAATTTGAAGTCCATGCTATTGCTGTGTAATTTTTTTGAGAAATTCTAAAAATGTCCAACATGATGGTATATATGAATAAGTAGATGGATTCCCAAGGTCACTGCTTTCAAGCAATGTTAATTTGACACATTTGTTAAAAAAAAACACATGTATACACATATATGTGTATATGTGTAGTCTCTTTCCTTCATGGTGACATTTTCAAAAATGTAGATTTATATAAATTATGTAATATGATAAAGACCACATAAAGTTAAGATTATATAACCCGCTGTCTAGTTAGTAGTAGTAGTGGTATCCAAAAAGGAAAGCACGGCATTTCAGCCTCAGGTGAGCCCCAGTCTAGGTCCCGGAACCATCTTTGACACGTTGAACTGAATCTTCATAGATATTAACAATTGTAGAGCAGAATGAAAACCACCATCATCTTGCCTCCCCATCTCTGTGTAAAATAGAAAAATACTACCCTTCCTTTCAATTCTATCCTATCGCCGTCCAATTCCTTTTCCTCTGTCTTGTATTTCTACATACACTTTGACCATCATTTTCGGTGGGGAGTTTAAGACCCTTAAGTAAGTTAGTACTTTCCCTGAGGACTTGTTTGCTGCCTTCTAGTCCTCTCATGATGCTTTGTCCTGGGGGATCATATCCTCCTCCCCCCTCCCCCCCGTTAAATCATTATCTGAGCTTTGCACGATTAGTGAAATTGGCAAATTAGTGTTCTATTTTCTCTGCTTTCCTGTGTGCTGAAGTGGGAAAACTCACAGGCATCTTGAGACTAGCATGTCCATACCTGACCTTATTGTGTCTCCCCTAAAAGTGCTCCTTTCATGTTTCCCTACACAGGGTGGCAATGGTACCACACACTACCCATCCTGGAGTTACTCTGGATTCCTCTCCCTCCCTCATTCCTCACAACCAGCCCACTAAGCAGTTCTATTGGTTTCCCCTCTAAATGTTTCTGAAATTTCTCCTCCGCCTTAATTCGAACATTAATCCCTTCTATTTTGTAGCACCCTCTTTCAGATCTTCCTTTGCTCTGGTTTTATCTTCCACGCTTACTTCTAGAGGGATTTTTCTAAAACACTTACCTGTTTCTCTTTTGCTTAATTCTTCAATGCCTTGCTCATTCTTGTCAGGATGGCATTGGAATTCCTCAGCGTGGAATACATGGCCCTTTGTATTCTGGCCCTTGCTTCTGTCACACCCTCACCTCTTGCCATCCTCCACCAGATTTCCTGTGTTTTGGTCATTTTACTAATGTGTTAGGGCTCTCATGACAAATACCATGGATTCTGTGGAGGTCTAACAAATTTTTTTTTTTTTTTTTTTTTTTTACAATTCTGAAGATTAGCAGTTCAAGATGGTGTCGGCACATTTGGTTTCTCCCAAGGCCTCTCTTGGCTTAGAGATGTCTGTCTGCCTTCTGGCTGTGTCTTACATGGTCTCTTCTCTGTGTGCACATCCCTGGCGTCTTTGTGTCCCGATTTCCTCTTTTAAGGACACCAGTCGTGGTGGATTAGGGCCTACCCCAAAACCTCATTTTAGGTACACCTTTGAAGACCACCTAACTATCATTACATTCTAAGGTATAGGGGATGATGATGTCAACTTATGACTTTGGGGGAGAGACAAAATCCAGCGGGTAACACCATCTATGTCTTTAAAAAAAAATCAAATATAGGTATTTATATCTTCTTTAAAAATAAGTGTTGACACACAGTATTACAGTCAATATTACAGTATGCCGAGGTTTTTTTTGCAGTTGCTTGATGATGCTGTGTAGCCGTACTCAGGCAAATGTTCCCTCTAAAACTCTTCCCTTCACCCCTAGGCTAACTCGTGCGTGTTGAGACTCCCTTCAGGTGGGAAGCTCACCCAGCACCCTGAGCCTGTTTGCCTCTTGTTTCTCTCATTTCACTCTCCGCTTCCACCGTCATGGCACTTGTGGGTATCACAATTTTAACTGTTTGCTTCTTTTCCCCCCATCTCAGACATACCCTTACATAAGATATTAAGCTCTTGGCTTCCTAAAATCCCTTCTAACAATGTGGCTTCAGAGGTAATGAATTTGCTGGGATGCATGGAACTTCATTGGTGAAGGATGCACATGAAAACTGAGGATGTAAGATAGTAGACTTACTGGTGGTGGCCGTCACTGCTTGGCCTCTCCTTGGCTCACAGCTTATGCTGCAGGCCGATTGTTTTTATCACATGGTCTTCTCCTCTCTTATAAGGACATCAGTCATGTTGCATTAGGGCTCAACCTAATGACCTCATCTTAGCTCAATCACATCTGCAAAGTCCCTCTTTCCAAATACAGTGACATTTACAGGTACTAAGAGTGAAGACTTCCAGGCATCGTTATCAGGGGTGCAGTTTAACCCGTAGTAGCCAGTTAGCCATGACTCATTTAAAACACATTATTTTTACAAGTTCACACAGAATGAAGGATGTCCCCAAGGCTTTGGACCTGAGCTGGGAAGTCTAATTCAGTGACTGCTGAACAGTTTCACAGAGAGCCTGCCTGCTTCCACAGAGAGCTACTCGGGGCCCTCTAATTCTGTGTCTCAAGTAGAATAGCTGATGCCGCCCTGTCAATCCAGCATAATCCACTGGAGTCCCCAGTGCATTATACAGTGTAAACCATAAAATCTGCTGGACCTCGCTTTCCACGTATGTAAAATAAGGGTATGGGGGGAAAATATTAGTTTTCTGTCAACTTTTAAAATTCTATACCTCACTTAGGTTCATATGTGGAAGGGAAAAAAAACCCATGTAGATCATAGGAATAAACCTCATGCCGTTTACCTAAAAAGTGAAATGAGTGGTTATTATGCATTGCTACTAAAGTATTTGGCTATCTTTTCTTACTTACAAGAATACGTATTTTTTTCCACTAAAGTTTCCTTAGACAAACAACGATGGGAACTTGAAGATACCCTGCACCATTTAGAGTGGTCAGCAAGCAAGTAATGGTCTCGTGACTTGGGTCCATCTCTGCAGTGGGAATGAGGCAGGCAAACCCCTGCAAAAATCACGTTAGACTGACTTCCTCTTTCCACCTGTGAAACTGTTTGCTTCACGTCACCTAAACTAGTTGACAAGTTAATAAGTTAGTGGATTATATAAATCTTCTGTGTTGACAGACGGGTATTAAAAAATCTTTAATTGGAAATGGTAGCCTATTGTATACACCCTCATACTATTGGTCGTAAAACAGGTTTGCCAGCTGCTAGATCTCCCAAAGAAATCGGGGAGCCCTGGCATAGAGTTTCAAAGCTATAGGAACGTCCTCATGCATGTTATTTACATGCAAGAGAGAGCACAGTGAACTTTCTTAATTTGCATGAGCACTTAGGGATAAAGCAAACACCATGATTATATTTGCATTTGTTTTATTTAGTTCAGTTTTCCATTTGTTGAGACTTACACTGTTGGAGAAGTAAAAGTTCGTCCGAGGAGTAATAGTGGATACAATCCAGAGGAGGAGGATGGACGGCACGCAGCTGCGCCAGAAGAGAGTTTCCCTTGGAATGTAGATGGTGACTTAATGGAAGCCTGGTCAGAGGTTCAGGTCAAGTAAGTGTCATTATTTCACCACTTTCAATGTCCACCAGTAGACAGAAAACCAAATGTAATGGAAGCCTCCTTGTCATGACTAGATTATTTTTTTAATAAGGCAGGGAAGCATCAAAAGATATACAATTTTATTCACCAGTTGTTACATACAACCAGAGCATTTTCATATGGACTCATTACCAAATTTCTGAGTCTCTATATTGGCATTTCAAATTACCATTCTCCCTAAACTATACAGATAATGTCTACAATTTTCCTTTAGTGATTTTTAAAGTGGATCGAGAGCTTAACCTTGTGAAAGCCCTCTGAGGAGCAGATTGTTACACTGAAATCTCCCGTCTCTATCACTTTGTATTCAGCACTGTGCTTCTCTCAACTCTTTCCAAAGCATTCAACTTACTTTACACAGGAACAATTTTACATACTTTAACAGGAACAACTGGCATAAACAAGTTTAGGACCCTGCAAACTCGTTGGTAAGCATTATGACTCAAGGCAGAAGAAGGGTGCAGGAGCACCCCACCGTAGGCACAATGCCTGGATGGTACAGTAATTACTGGTGCTGATTTAACAAGATTGCAGCTCTGCCACGATTATAGGTTTGTTAGCGATTATTAGATCTGTATTTGGTATTATGTACCATACTCAATAGGTACATGTGTGAAAAATAACGATAGGTTGATGAAATAATTTTACATCCATTTTTTACAGATTACACCCAAGACTTATCAATCTTTATGGAGGAAGCATGGAAGAAATGAATGATTCCAAAGTGACATGTAATTGTTTATAAAAGAATGTACAAACTAGAATTTTAGTGTGAAGGAATATGGTCATGCTTTAAACATATAAGGAAAAAATTCTTATATTTTTAAAGAAATTAAAAGGGCTATTTTTGCTAAAAATTAGCTTCTAGAGCTTAAATTAAGACATAAAATACAACAATTTAAATTCTGGGTTTTGGAAAGTATTTATTGGCACTGGAAGCAAACATTTATACACTTAAAACATGATGATCTATCAATAATTCCCAAGTGAAATAATTTGGATGCTTTCACATTTCAAGATTGGAGTCCATCCGTACGGATATAAAATCTCCTACAGCCTGGTACCCGTGGATGCCAGGGGTTACCTAAGGATGCCCTGCTGAGATCCTAACCCGGATTTCAAAATTGTTCCAATACCTAGATTATTTGCCAAAAAGGTGAGCATTTTAAGTTACCAGAGTACCAATTTTGAGACTATTCCCTGAAAGTTGAAAACTGTTGATTTTCTTCAAAGTCTTTTAAAATCCATAAAGTATAGCTGTTT
Organism: Ursus maritimus; assembly: GCF_017311325.1. Classification (NCBI taxonomy): domain Eukaryota; kingdom Metazoa; phylum Chordata; class Mammalia; order Carnivora; family Ursidae; genus Ursus; species Ursus maritimus. Next base: position 50,406,535 of record NW_024423343.1, read on the forward strand.
TCTTTTTGCTTCTGAAAGTCATGTTATCCAGCAATCCTAGCACATTGGTTTTAGTGCACTTAGTGATGCCCCAAATGCTATCATTTCTGCATAGACAAGAGCCAAATTCAAATTTCCTCAGGGATCATCCTCACCAGTGATTCCAGAAAATCTCCTAAAAGAATTACATAAGATCTGGGTTTTTTTCATTACATAAAGTAATACTTTTCAAGAATATCTTTGTAAGTTTAATCAATGACTGCTGGGATACACTGTGTTCAGGAGGTTTCGTGCTCACAGATTGGGTTTCCCCACCTCGAGTGGCTGCACAAAGCTCTGCCCTCCTTGTTCTCTGGCCACCAGTTACTACTGTGGACTGGTGGCCAGAGAACTTACAGGAATTTAGGCAGCCTGAGAAAGACAGCTGTTGGCAGGGGCTTCGTATGGACGGGAGTCTTTATTATTGGAAGTGATCAAAAATAGTAAAGTTATATTCTGCAGCTATCAGCATCCAGGTCACATGCATGAATAAATATTACAAAAAATGATTGCAACTGAAAAGGCATCAAAGATTTAAAATCCAGAAGCTTTTTTTTTTATAAAAACAATATTTCACTTACTAACAAACACCTATATCATGGAAATTTTGATGTCACATTTATATTCATTGAATACAAGCTCAACGTTAAATTTCTCAATTTTGTTTCTCTAATTCCATGCAGAGGAGAATGCTCCTGTACACCTGATAAAAACACATGGAGTACATACATTTGAGGAGAAAGTAACGTCTACACAAGGAGATGCATTTGCTGAATTTGACACTCTTNTTTACACAGTATCTATATGAAATACTGGCCTCTGGGCACGGTCTTTGTAGAGTTTGGCTTTTTAAGAGTCATTAGTGAGGTACAGTTTTCATATTTTACATAGAGCAGGGTATTTATATTTGAAGTCTCGGCTAAAGTGCAGCATTCACAATCTGTTTCAGAATATAAATTAGAATTCTTAAGTAAGTACTATTGTTTTTATAAGCAAAAGAAAGATTTCACTAAAATGGATTTTAGAAATTTACTCCTGGGTACCCTTGATACAAATGTGTGACAGGAGAACACACCTACATAAACATTCTTTTCAGAACTTCTGTATATCTACAGAGAGAAAGACTCCATAGCTGTATAAACTATAGTCATCCAGAAGTCTTTAAGCGCCAACCAGTGTATAAGTCCAGGCTGAAACTTGCCCCTCAGGCCCATAATGCTCTTACGTAGACTGCTGAATAAATGGTTGTCGACCAAAGCCCATCATAAAGGGGCTAAAAATAAAGGTCTTTAACGATAAAATCATTAGTGGTCTTTTATCCATCAGAAAACTGAGGAAGAGGTCTTCGTTCTTTAAAAATACTTAGTAGGATTTTTCCAGCAAGTCTCAGAGAGCTGTTAGAACTGAATCAGTGCCTATTCAGTAGTCTAGTTTACCGAAGCAAGCACACATGGCAAATAATTTCTTTTAAAGGAACGATATTTCAAGTCCAAGACTTCTCCAAATGAGTTGTTTGCTTCCTCAATATGATTTAATTCAGATGTACTTTCATTTCCACATATCTTCGAGGGATTACTTCCCTTGAATGAATTGAATGCTTTGCTTTAGTGTTTCTTCTATCCATTTAAGAGCTGAGAGATTATTTTCCTCTCGAAGAGTAATCACTGCTTGGGATGTTTCACTTGTATTGAGACCTAATATGGCACAAGGTCATGAGTAAACGAAGTACATAGAAGAAATCCGAGCAGAATTTAGGGTTTCTTGTCTTAAATTTCTTTGGTTAACCTGAGTCTATTCTCTCAATTTGAAAGAAGTCTTTAATCATCATCATTGCTTTTGCTGTTAACGTAGCTCCAGCTGTCTCTTCTGTTTTCTTCTTGTAGGACAGATTTGTACTGTCTTTTAAAGAAGCCAGCCTGAAAATAAATAGTATTGCATAATCACTAGTGTATAGTTACACTCATCAGACACCTGAACAGTCACCGGCCCATGTAGTCAGGAAAATTTAGATGGGAAATACTGTTAAAGAGCATTATTTTTGTCGGACTGCTCAGTGACACACACTCTCCAAAACTGACATCATGCAGTGTTTTCTAAGAGCTTTTTTAACGAACATCTTTCCAAACTAGTGACATGGTTGCAATACTGGTACTGAAGTGAGGAGAAATAGGAGATCAGGGCTGCATATTCCCTTGGGAATTTAAAAAGTTAAAAGTGCTGCAATATTTAAATCTAATAACTTGGGAGTCACAAAGAGGGCTTTGTGAAAACCAAGAGCAACATTACTGAGTGGTGTAACATGGATAATTATTCAAGACTTACCTTCCACATAACATATGAAATCAATAACAGTAGCAGAAGTCCAAGTAGCAAGCTACTTGAAATAATCGCTATTGTGAAATGACGTTTGGGTCTTTGATGATGTAGTCCTTCAAGCAGAACCTATGTAAAGTAACCAAAATAAAGAGCCGCCAGGTTAGAAACTTGCTTCTATTCCCTTTGAATCCCCCCCGCCCAATGACTCCCATAGTATTTTGAACAATTCCATCTCCTCCTCTTGCTGGTTCTAATAACCTTAGGAAACGTTGGTAACCATTTAGCAGAATCGGCTTACTCCCTGCTTCTCCATCCAAGTTCACCTCCTGAAAAAGCCATCTGCATCGTTCCCTCCCACCAGTACTGGAAAATGTCAAATCTCGGTAAAGTATTTCAAGCCTTCCATATCTAGTCAATCTATTTTCCTGACTAAAAGCTCCAGCGATAGTTTTTTCCCTACAATTCTAAGATTTCAGGTAAAACGGTAATCTTACATGTGCAACATTCTCATCCTTGTTGAGTTCAATAACTTTTGGATTAGGCTCTGGAAAAGCTGTTGCTCTTATCTCAAACTTGAGGGCTGAACTCTCATCCTGTTTAAGAAAAGAAAGATTAGTCTGACTTAGTTTTATTTTGTGAAGGCATATTATTTCTCACGATCCTTACCTACTATCTGAGGCTTTTACAATTGATCTTCCCCAATTTATTTCACCCTTTGTAGTTAATTGCAATGCAACACTTCCTTTGCTTCCAAAGGCAGGGCCGTTGTATTAATTTTCCTGGCATCATTTTGTTGAAATCCTTTTATTAAACATAACTAGTTTGGGCACCTGGGTGGCTCAGTCAGTCAAGTGTCTGCCTTTAGCTCAGGTCAGGATCCCAGGGTCCTGGAATTGAGTCCTGTATCAGAGTCCAGTGGAGAGCCTGCTTCTGCATCTCCCTGCCCCTGTGCTCCCTCTCAAAAATAAAATCTTTTTTTAAAAAATGACTAGTTTGCAGATAAATATTACAAATATCTAAAGTTATTTAAATATTTGATAGGAGTGTATTTTTTTCCTAGATATTGAATTTTTCCCCCAAATAAGATTTTTCTTCACCTGGTGTTTCTTCAAACTTACTTTATCTAGGATTTTTTTTTCCTAAACAGCGCTGTCATCTTGCTGCTCTGATGAAATACATATAGTTTATCGAATACTGTACAGGAAAAATGGTACGAGCAGTTATAACATTCAAATATAAAATCAGTAGATGAACTCTGAGATACACTACATAACCAAGAATCCATGGAACTCAGGAGTCTGGGGATGGGCTCCACAGACTCTAAGAACCTTTTAAAACTGCATGTAAAATTGAGTTTTTCATATATGCATTCATTGCAGTAGATGAGAATATATTCTTTAGCAAAATTCCTAAAGAGATCTGGGGCCCTCAAAAGTTAAAGCTACTATATAAATGTTGTAGAATTTTAGGGCTGAAAATAAATTATTAAAGCAGTGGTTTCCAGCAGGGATTCTTTTATCCGCTAGAGGACAGCCAGCAGTTTCTGAAGCCATTTCTGACTGTCAGGACGTGGGACATGTTGGCCAGCGTCTCGTTCGTAGAGACCAGTAATGCGGCTAAACACCCCGCAATGCACAGGACAGCACCTGGCACCAAGGAATTATCTGGTCCCAAATGCCAATGGTGCCCATTGTTGAGAAACCTGGACCTCAAGGGTATGAGGCGGCAAATTGCGTAAGTTTAAATGACTTGTTGATGGTCTCATGATTTAGCTCAAGTGGAACTACAGCAGGCATCTCTTACTTCTGTATCTGGTGGATCTCTTTGACCACTGTATAGCAATTTTAAACATTCTTCTTTAAGCAAAATAGAACTACCATTTCTTTGGCTCACTCTGTACCATGCACTAATAAGTGTTTTACAAAGTGGATGTCATATAATCTGCAGCACCCCTGCAGAAGGTATTATCCGTACTTATCAGGTACACTGAAGAACAGAACTCCAGATAAAATCAATTTTATCTCTAATATAAAGGTTCATTTGAGAGAGAGAGAATGTGAGCGGGGGGAGGAACAGAGGGAGAGAGTGCATCCTCAAGCAGATTCCCGCCTGAACACGGAGCCCAACACAGGGCTCAGTCTCACGACCCTGAGATCAGACCTGAGCCGACATGAAAAGCCTGACACTCAACTGAGCCACCCACGTGCCCCGAAATCTGCATACTCATTTCGAGGAAGAAGTCCAAGATGTGTTATTTAACCTTTCAGAGTTTGATGTTTTAGTTGATTTTAGGAAAGCCTTAGTTTTACTTCTTAAATATTTAAGCATAAAGTAGTTTAGAAAAAACCTTAAGGTTATATAAAATAGGCAGCCAATTTGTGATTTAATCAGTTTATAAGCAGATGGACATGCTTTCTAAAATAAACCTCTTAATTATTCCACAGTCTATTTTAGTCTTAATTATCTGTTTAATTACTCAAGCCGTATCATTTAGACGGCGTACTCAGCTGAAACGATACAGGGAAACGGCTGCAGAGCTCCACTCCAACTTTTACCTTAATTCGCGCCTTAAACGCCCCCTCACATACCATCCAACCTAAATAAGATGATTGTAGGTAAGTTCATACAAACTCAAAGTTGTCGTTTTATTTTACTTACCATTTCTGAAAGGTATGGCCGGCCTTCCAACTGAATGTGAACGCTGGCTTCTTTTCCACTTTCCATTTTCCCAAAATGGCAGAAAAAATGTAAACAATATGGATCAGCTTTTATGCAGAACTTGAAAAAAATGCAAAAGAGCTACATTAAAACATTTTTTTATAGGTAGATAAAGTATCTTACATGGAATTAAACATCTCCCATGAGTGGCATTTAAAAAATTATCTTGCTTTAAACAAAACATGAATGTTTCATAAATTACAGCAAAAAGTATTTGAGCTGAAGCATGTGTTCCAAGAATTAAAACAAAGACTCCTAATCAGGGCCGTGTTAAGTTACGTGTTCTATGTTGCTTGTAAAATTTGGATCATTTGAAGGTAAGATCACTTCCTCAGGGTTTGTTTTTTTTTTTTTCTCATAAATTCACTTAAATGAAAGGAGTGAAAATTAATCTCACGTCAAAGTCTGCCCCAGCTGAATACTGTATCTTGGCCTCCTAAAGGGTCTAGAACAACGGCTGGGACAAAATAGGCATTTGTTAGATTAATTAATAATGAAATTGTGTGTATAAATATATACACACACAAATTGTATTATCCATGTGTGTATATTAATGAAATTGTGTATATATACACACACACACACGCACAAAACCCTGGGTCTATCTCTCCAATCATGTGTGTTCCTCAGGTGCAAGAGTGTGATTTCTTTCCTACACTCAACTGACAGCTTGAATCCACTGGTTCTTGGTTTTAAGTGCTTCGGTTCTGTATGTTGGAAAGAAAGCAAAATCTACAGCCTGAAAAATGGACACTTACCAGTAGCTTCTTATCAGTCTTTGACAAGAATTTGAAAATGTCTTTCAGGATCTCCATTGGACCTTTCTCCTGCTCTAATGCACATTTTCTTTGATAATTTTTAAAATGGCATTCTCCAGCAGTAGTCTATACAGATAGAAAGTGAGAAAAATCTTATTCCATACTGGAGAGAACTGCAAAAACTACATGATCTTGAAGGTTCCAGTTGCTTACCTTTTCTAAAATATATCAAGTATTTCTGAAATTGTGAAAATATCTTTGGGATAGACTTATTTGGGAAAGATTAAGTCTCCATGGCAAAAACTCAGAAACCCAGCAACATTTTAACAAGGTTGGACATAGGTGCTAAAGTGAACACAGGGCCCTAACCTTACAGCAAATAAGGCATTGTGAAAAATGGACCTTTGAACATTAGCATGAAATTCAACATTCCTTTGGCTTGAGACACAAAACAAAATGCTAACATGTTATAACAGCATGTCCTTCCAAGTCTGGAATTCAGGTAAGATATTTTAAAATTGGATCTCAAGCCCAATGAGATTTATTTGTTGACTGCTTATCTTGAAAATGGGAAGGTAAGAAAAATTGATATAATCATCAACATAAAAGTATCAATTTTATTACCCCCCAAAAAAGGATGAAATACTGATTTTTCAACAGTGGCCTCAAGATTTATAGAGAATTTCACCAATTACTTCCATGGGGCCCTTTCTCAAAGAACAGGCACTGAGGTTGGAAGAGCAGAGTCCCGTTAGAGAGTGTATATGTCAAATGCAGAGGTCCCCGTAACCCTACGGTTCCAATGTAGCATTATTCAAAGTGTTCTCGGTGAGTGCTGGTGAATTCGTAGCTGAGTGTGTGACTCAAGTTAACAGATATATCCACTTAGCAACATAACTTAGAAGAAAGGAAGGAACACATTTTTACCTGGACATCCAGAATGTTGAACAGCTTATCAGTTTGGGGGGCAAAAGAATTCGGTACCACTATTTCCACACTAACATTTGGAGCCATGCTATGGCCAGTGTTGATAACCTGGAGGAAAACATTTTTTTTTAAACAACTTAAACATATTTTTCATAAATGTAAATGCAGGTGTCCATGAGCTTTTGGGTGAACCCGTACATTTCACGCAGCGTTTATAGCGGTCATGGTTCGCAGTTGGCAGCTGCGTGGCAAAAGGAGATCCAATATCCGTAGTCAGAACTTTAAAAAGTTGGCTAATAATTTGTTCGTTATTCCTAGCCCTCTCCTTTTGCTATTGCTTAGGCCAAGATGTCCAGGCTGTTAGTTAGTTATTGCAGAAACAGTCTAAAGAAAAAGACAACAACATGTATTTGTATGGCACATTGCGTATCGAAAAACCCAGCAGCAAGTGGTCCTCACAACGATCCCATGAGGGGAGCTGACCTTTTATTCTCCAGCTCAGGAAAAGGCTCGGAGGTGAGTGATGTGAGTGATGGCTGAAGTGACAAGCAGCCCAGGTGTCCTACCTCTAAGTCTGAAGTGTCACAAAATCACTCTGCTGAGAGGATAATCATCGCAGTAAGAAAGACTATATTTTAGTTCAGGGAAATGATAATGCTGATGCACTCAAAATCAGAAAGGGGTAGAGAAAATACAATAGCCTTTTAATCATAATGCAGAGGTGGACGCTATTTCATAATTGCCTCCTGAGAGCTTAACTATGAAACCAACATAGTCAGAAGAGAGATGTGCCCCAATATCTGAATGAAGTCGCGTGACTCCTACGTTTGCAATCATCTTTAGGAAGCACATGACAGGGGAGAAAGAATGTATTCCCGGCTGGTGGAAACGGCTGGGCCCTGGGGCACAGGGCAGGGACAGAAGGTGGTTTCAGCAATGAATACCCAGCAGTGCCCAGACCTTCAGACAGCGTCTCCCTCATGCCAGCAAACGATCAGTCGCACCTAAGCTATCCTGCGTCCTTGTTCGCCTAATAACACTGAGCCTCTAAGAACCTCCTCAAGTTTGCACACGCACCGAGCCTACAGCCGGAAAGTACCTCCAGTGCTATTAGCTCCATTGTAACTTAAGTGAAAAATACTTTCCAGTTAAATTACTGCAAAATACGTAAGTTAATAAATAGACCTTCTAGAGTCTGTGCTCTGATAAACTAAAACAGAAACTGAGCTAACCTCCCACTGAGCTCTGATAGGAGCATTTCTTGGGACTTCAAAGCAGAGAGCTACGTTTTTTCAACACTAAAGTACACCTATTTTAACAAAAACTTGGGTATACACAGACTCAGCAGGATTCCAAGGTCATTCTTCTACAGATCTGGGGCAGGGCCCAGGAATTTGCATTCGAATAAGTACCTCAAGTGATTCTGACCTACATTTAATTTTTAAAAATTTTTTTAAAAAGATTTATTGATTTATTTTAGAGAAGGAACATGACCTGGAGAGGGAGAGAGAATCTTAAGCAGACTCCACGCTGAGCACGGAGCCTGACAGCGGGCTTGATCTTACAACCATGAGATCACGACCTGAGCTAAAACCAGGAGTCAGACGCTTAACCAACTGCCCTACCCAGGTGCCCCGCTGACCTACGCTGGTAAAAGCATTGCCTTACAAAATATCATAATGTGCCTAAATCCAGACTCATGCACATCCTGTAGATTGTTACACAGCTGTAAGAATGTTTGGAGCAATGCTTTTGGTTCAAAAAGTATTTTTGTGGACATTATCTCCAATGATCATATCCATGATGCCCCAAAACTTTCAGTTTGACAGTCAATTTTTTAAATTTAGCTTTATACTAATATGTTTGGATGATACTTTAAAAAAAAAAACAATTTAATAAATGACATCACTTGTAACAGGTCATATGTTTATGACCTAAATGGCTGGCCAAGCAGACGTTACATAGAGACGCAGGCGGTAAGAGCTACCTTTACTGGGAAACATTAGCGCCTGTATAAAAGCTTGACCCAAGAAGAGAGTTCACCCAACCATGCTTTCCCGTGGCCTATCCTGATCTCTGTATGCACCTCCAGCAGATTCCGCTCCTCCCGTAACTTCCCCTGTTTCGGGAGTTACCTCTGTTCCTGTGCTGGCTCCTTCCCACGGTATTTGTAAGGACTCCTGGGCTTTGGAGATGGGACAAAAGCAAGGGGGAAACAAGGAGCAAGAGCCCAGGAGGAGAGGGGATGGACTAACGTGCTGCCGCCGACAATGGCGGCCCCTCAGCTGCCGGGCCTTGCAGCCTGCGCTGTTCTCTAGAGCAAGGCAGTGGTAATAAGCTTCAGTTCGCTACAAATACCAAAACACGCCTCCTTACATGGAAAGTGACATTCATTTTCTCTGCCATGCACGTTTCAGGCTCATTTTCTTCCTTTGATCCATACACAAACGAAGTTGGGCTGACAAACCTGAAAGAAACAAATTCAAATTTAATCGGTCTTTCTTGATGAGCTATTGTAAACTGTCTGTCTTTATAGTCTGGATCACTGAATCTCTCTTAAATACGCTATTTTTTTTTTTTTTAAAGATTTTATTTATTTGACAGCCAGCCAGCGAGAGAGGGAACACAAGCAGGGGGAGTGGGAGAGGAAGAAGCAGGCTCCCAGCAGAGGAGCCTGATGTGGGGCTCGATCCCAGGACGCTGGGATCACGCCCTGAGCCGAAGGCAGAAGCTTATTGATTATGCCACCCAGGCGCCCCAAATATGCTATTCATTTAAATATGCTATATTCCAGACTATAGAAGCCTCTAAGCACCAATGAATATTTTTGGTTTCTTGGTAAGAGAGGAATTTTAGTGAAATGTAATGAAATCAGAAAGCCATGTGCTCCGACCTCGGCTTGTCTTCCCAGCACTGCCTGGTTCAGTGCACTGGCCACTCCTCCTCTCTCAGCCCTCAGATGACTCATATAAATTTAACAATCATGAGATAAATTCTTAACTTTTCCCTACAGCTCTAATATCTTCTGATAGATCAATCTATTTTACCTATTTTTGAATTATGTCTTTCTATAATCCAATTCCTGCTGGCTCTTTGTAATGAACCCCAAAGGTGGGGAACAATTCTAAATAAGTACGGTAAACTTTTTGGTTAGGAGTACAAGGTTGTCACTCTTTTCCCTGTGATTAGACAGAGAGATCAGTGGTGAATCCTCAGAAGTATTTTCCTGGGGAATCCCAATTCCGCCAGCGGACCTTATGTGGCGGCTAATGTGAAGTAACTCGAATTAGAGACTGGCTACACAGAAATATTGAAATTAGGGAGATTTAGGCAGTTTTATACTTGCGGAACGTTCCTTGCCCAAAATAATATCTGGAGGACACTCATCATAAGGAAATCAAGGAAAGGAGGTGAGATGAGGCTTCAAACTCAGGAAACATGGCATCAGCTTTCCTCTGCTCCCCACTAGGTACTCCCCTCCTGCATGGCCTCTTCTCTGTCTTGTTTCATTTTGCAAATGTGGTACTCGATTCTTTCAGCTGCAGACACCATTTTATTTTTATCTAATTATATGCCATCTCTGTGGGTGCTTAAAAATGATCGGGGATGGTTTGTATTTAGACAATAAGAAAAGCACATCAGTCTATTTGTTCTGTATCTCCTATCTTCTGTTCCTTTAAAAATAGGGCTTCAGGGGCGCATGGGTGGCTCAGCAGGTTAAGCCTCTGCCTTCGACTTAAGTCATGATCCCAGGGTCCTGGGATCAGGCTCCCTGCTCGGCCCAAAGCCTGCTTCTCCCTCTCCCTCTGCTGCGCTCTATCTCGCTCTCTCTCTCTCTCAAATAAAATCTTAAAAAAAATATATGGTTTTAAACGAAGAATAACAGCCTGAATCATTCCCAGTAAAATCACTAAAGGTTTTCTCAACGCTCCTTAAATCTTTCTCCACATGTTTTCTTCTTGAATCTGAGGAGGGTCCACGCCAACAATCACTAACACTCTGGGGAACCAGTGAATGCTGGCTCCGGGGCTGTGGGTGAGAAACTCCATAATTCATGGGTACAAAGAGTGGACGGGGGACACCTTGCGGCGTGGCTCTCTATCTCAACGGGTACGCCGCACAGGTAGATGTGGGTTCTGGAGAGCGGGGACTGGACCAAGCTTACACTTCTTTGAACTTCACGCCTGCCACAGCCACCAAGCATGATCATGCCACCTGCACATTGCCCCCCTCTGGGGACCCTGGCCTGCACAGCGTACGACTGACAGTCTAGACGTGACCCCCCAGAGGCTCCTGGGGCTTTTCCAGGAAGAAATCCCCAACCAGGTACCCGCATGAAACTAACGAACAGCTGAGCAAGGGAGCACTGTTGTTAAGGGGCTTTGTGAAGGGACAGAAACAGCACAGGATCTTTCCTTTACACATTTTTAGGTGTATTTTCGACCAATAATGTAAGAAGCAACAGAATTTATAATCAGCTCTCCACTTTACAGGAGGCCTCCGTGTTTACTTACCCGTGAACAGTCAGCATGACTTCATACTTGAGAGGTATTGCTAAAGTCACTTTGTTACGATTCAGGTTGTCCGTTTCCCCTTCATTTGCACTACAGAAGCAGAGAGAAGACACCCCGTTAGAATCCCCCAAACATAAAAATCATCTTCAGAGAGGACTAATCACATATCATGTATACCAAATATACTTGGAGGCTTGGGGAGTGGGGAAAAAAAAGATGTGGTAGTAAGAAACGTTTATGATAGGGTTGGCAGAAGTTTGCTCTCATTACATACAGTGTTATTGGCTCCGAAGATGGTTATTTTTGTTTGTTTGTTTGTTTCTTAGATCACGCAAGAGAAGTTTTCTCCTTGCAGACAATGGAACACAGCTCCCTGGTTCCCCTAAGTACTCCCACCCTAAAGTCAGGGGCCCACTTCCTTTAGCACCGCTATTTTTTCACAATGAAATATACCAGGTGGCATGCACTGTGATGCTGAGGTCATCTTCCGCTCTGCTGACTGCGCTCACATCCAGGAGAAAGCTAATATCTATCTGTAAAGCACAGAGAGGGAAACGCCCATTAAAAAAAAAAAATCTAAAAATAGTATTTTTTATCACCTGAAATGTTCTTAATGCTGATGTTCTGCAGATTGGAGACTATGTTCTAGAAGCATGGGCCACCCCTCACTCAGGCAGTGAGCTACGGGGGCAGCTGTTGGGGTTGTGGCAATTTTAAAGCACCAGTGTTACCACAAGTGACATTCAGAGACAAAGCCGCCTCCAAATGTAAAGACAGGCAGGTCCAGACTGACAAAATTAGAGATGCTTTAACGACTTGAGTGAGGACTCTTGCCAGTAACACCTTTCTGTATAGCAGAGGTAACATGCCTGGCAGATAGGACCACCTGGGGTGGAGAGGGGTAGGGGGAGTGTCGCGGAAGGGTGAGACGGGAGTAGAATTCTGATCGACACATTCACATGCCCATCTTGACACAAACATGTGCCCCCTCCTTTTTTTTTTTTTTTTTTTTACAGTGAACACTGCCAAGAATATAAACACAATCTCAAAGATCTAAACCCAGTTGGTGTGAGTTTTATTTCATCACTTAGCTACTTACTCTAAGCAAATAAATATATACTTGTATGCAGCATAAACAGAAAAAATAGAAAATATTTCATGTTCATGTCAGTCAGCAAAAACTATACATGCTCAATGCTTACCCTTGATAGATGGTCTACGTATATATAACCAACACTGCAGTCCAGTCTGACGAACCCAGAGCTGTCTGTCACTTCACAGCTTACTTGTTTCTCTTCCTAAAAGGAAAAATGAAACACCCGTTTTAGGTAAGAAGTGAAGGAGTTTGTAACATGTTTAAGAATGGTCTTTGAAAAGAAAATCATTCCTAAAGAATTTGCTTTCCTGGAAGACTATGTTCTGTTTACTTCTGGGATAAATAGAAATATAAATAAGATTTATAAACATGTACACACACACACAGGTATATTTTAATACTCCTGTAAATTCTCCACAGAATACACAGAATAATTTCTGGGCATGTAGCTTTCATCCAGGTTTGGATTCCCTATTTAACTCAAGGTCCAGTTTTTTGAAAAATCATGAAGCAAGTAATTCATGAAGTCCCTATTTCATTGACCCTCTTTTGTCTGGAATGTGAGAATGTGGTAAAGGTATATAGTTATAATAACTGTCATCACATAGGATACATATATTAAATATTCAGGGAAATATACATCTTGATGTATCTATATAGTATAGATGTATACATATAAAAATACACCATATACTACAGAGGTACATATGCTATAGATGTATATATATACTATAGATGTACTATATATATGTATATACGTGTGTGTGTGTGTGTGTGTGTGTGTGTATATAATACACAGATGTGTATTGTTGGAGTTTTCCTCCCTACTATTGCAAATAGGCTCCCAGTGCTCTAGAGAAAGGGGTAACATAGTCCAGAGAGGTGAAAGACCTCTCTAAATGCCCTTGAAGAGATGTTCTCTGGATAAGAGAGGTGTAAATTTGCTAAGGGATAAGACAGGCATCAAAGGAGAAAGTGACTGAGGCTCTTCTCTTGGGAATCGACCTTACTAATGCCTTGCCGGTAGATTTAAGTGTTCATGACCGAGGCACGGTGATAAACAAAGGTCTCTAGGTGCTTCAAACTCCTGTAGGAGAAGAGAAATTGCCCGTGATCTGGTTGACACCAAGACTTGAGAATTTGTGGAGGCTTGCTGGTTGTACAGTATTTGTTGGAAGTTCTCTGGGAACAAGAGGGGGCATGTGAGCATAAAACGCAGAGCAGTAACCCTGGGCGCCCAGCTCGGAGGACCCGTGCTGCCTGTTCAGGGAGCCCGGCCAAGAAGAGCGGCACCTTAGCCACAGATGAGCCTGTCACCAGTGAGGAAAGCAGTGGCGCCCAAGCAGCCTGCCTGGACAGCTGGGTCTCTCACGTGGTAGCATTTGGAAGCAGGAAGCAGACTCGTTCGATCTCAGATACCAAGAAACTTACCATTTTGATCAGGAGCATGAAGCAAGTCTCAAAATTAATGGAAGCTCAAGTGATAGGTCTGCATACACCTCAAATATTTAGGCCTCACATCAACGAAATGGATTATACCATTTACATTAAAAAATTTTTTTATTTACTTGAGAGAGAGAGCACAAGTAGGGGGGGTGCAGAGAGGCAGAGGGAGAAGCAGACTCCCTGCTGAGCAGGGAGCCCGGACATGGGGCTCGGACATGGGGACTCAATCCCAGGACCCTTGAATCATGACCTGAGCTGAAGGCAGAAGCTTAACCGACCGAGCCACCCAGGTGCCCCTATACCATTTACATTAAAAAAATGAAATACGGTATCATGCTGCTATGGTTTTTGATACTCACCAGATCTAAAATCTTAGTGAAGTAAAGGCCGGAGGGGAGTTTGACATGCAGAACAGTTTCGTATGCGTCATCTCCAGCATTAAACAAGGACACGTTCAACATTACCGTCTTCATAGTTCCAACAGCAAGATAGGTCTTGTTTTCATGTGGCCTAAAAATTAAGTAATATTTAACGTTATTTAGTAATAAGTAAGTAATGTTTGGGAAATAAAAGTGCCATCTCCTCATTTATCCTGATCATAAAATACTGATTTGGAAAAACACCATGGGGAGATGAGCCCATGCAAATAGATATAAATTCATGTTAGAAAGAACTCAGTTTTTCATGTTTCAGATAAATTCAGTGAGCTATTACCAGGAAGTGTGTTGTGTTTAATTAGTCATAATTAAGCTAATCTCCTTTCTGTTTCACTTCTATCGCTTTAACATATTTTCCTCATTATTTCGCAATATTTTTCTAAAAGCAAAGCTTTGTTTCTTTTCTTTACCTTTGAAAAGACCTTGAACTAGCTGCTGCCCAAACAAGGGGGAACTGGGGGGAACTGGGGAGAAGTGGGGAGGAGGAGGCCAGAGGGACAACCACCACCAAATAGAGCATGTTTTGGTGGAATGAGCACCGGGAAAGGACGGCTCTGCCCAGCAAGCGATGCGAGCACAGTCTGCCGCACTACAATTCGTTTCTGAAGGCAGGCTGGTCCCCTCCGCCAATAACTAGCCCAAATTGAAAACAGACCTGCAGCCATGCTTCACCATCCCGTGAACTGGAACGAGGAGACTGCGGCAAATCCAGACATAGGAGTCAGCGAGTTCCAGTCCTGGCTCTGGTCCCAGGCCTTCAAGGTGGGACGAGGTGGTTCAACATTCTGAACCCTCAGCCACCATCCAAAGTAGTAATAATTACTACGCTGGAAATGTGGCTCATGCACATTCCATGAAATCCTCAGAACACCACCGTTATATATAAAGAAACTGAGGCTTAAGGAACTTCTTCCAAGTACCACAGCCAGAATGTTCTAAAGTTTCCAGGTAAATGCCTGCACAGCCCATTCTCCTTACCAATGAGAGAATTAGAAGAGCCCAAAGAAAACATCTACGTGATGATTCTATCAAATAATTTAAAATTTAGAGAAATTGGTTCAACCAGTGAAGGATGTGACCCAAAGCAAAGTGTCAGGTGAGGATAATCCTAGCAGTAAGAAAGGTAAATATTCACCTGGCACTTGAGAATGTTTCCTCAAGTTTACATTGTATCATTCTAATCAACATCTGTACAGAAGATCTGTGTTTGAATAGACTATGGAAATGCTAAACACAGAGGCCGCATTTAATAGTCATTTGTGCATGGATTTAAAACAAAGGGTGCTTGAGAACAGGGTTTTGGAACAGGTTTAAAAATTTGTGCTTGTAACCATTATTTGAAGACACATGGATGACCAATTAACTAGAACTGAAAGCTCCTATATAATCATTACATTCATTATTCCCTGATACAAAAATAGTTTAAAAGATCCCCGCCTTTGTAGAGCTTGTAAAGGACAGATGTATAGACAAATGTAAACAAATATTATAAATCCATGGGAAAGCGCTGTGAACGAGGGGCTCTGGGAAACCAAGGCAGGGAACCACTTTTGCCTGAAGGTAGCAAAGCCATGTTGCTTCTTGCTTTCCTACCATTCTGATTATTTAGGTTTATTTAATTTTAAGATTAAGTTTTTTAAATGTAACAGTTGGAAAACTTCATGACTGAACATGACTTAACACGGATTATACCCTTAATTGATTTCTCAAGCCCTCCTTCTCCAATCCAGTTTTCACACTGCCAGAGAGGATCACTTTCCAGAACGCAAACTTGACAATGTCGTGTGCCTGCTCAATGTCCGTCAGTGCCTTCAAGACGGAATGCCAGCTTACTAGCTCAGCACATGAGGCCTCACTTTCCACTGCACAACTCATTGCCTTGCTTTGCTCTAGCCATACTTACCTGCAAACAGGTATCCAAACACCTGTGTTCTGTATCTTACTTCAAGTTCTCTCTCTGTCTTTAACATCTTCCCCCTTCGTGTCTCTGGTTGATTTGTCCTTGTTCAAGACGCAACTAAGCATTCATAGCTGTGAGAAGTTCTTCCAGTTAATACTCATTGCTAACCCCTATCACTCAGCACTGCATTCCCCCTAACAAAAGTAGCTTCTCTCCTCTCCTCCCCCAGCACACAGGGGACCCCTTTAAGGCAGTATTTTCACATGGTCTGGCTTTTCTCATCACTAGAATGAGTTCTGGAGAGAAGATGCTAGATCATGATTATCACTGTTTCCTCAGAGCCTACACACACAGTATTCAAAAATATACATGTGTTACAGAATTGTACCAAACATTAAACAGGGTCCGGTAACACTAAAGAAAATCGTCAGAGAAACTGGACAAATTTTTGGATAAGTGACTGTAAAAAAAAAAAAAAAGTTCATTAACTCATCATTATAAATTCTACCAAATGACAGCTATGTTTCTCAGTTCTGTGACAGTGTACAAATTCCAAATATTTCGTTAAACATCTACTACATTCATATGATCTGTACCCCATCACACAACCTAACATTTTAGTGGCAATACGGCTATTGAATTTACCAATAAATTAATGGCAGTATCAATACTGGAAAGTTTATAGTTTGTTTTTTGTTTTTTTAAGATTTGAGAGAGAGAGAACATGCACACGAGCAGGGGGAGGGGCAGAGGGACAGAGAGAGAGAGAAGACTCCCTGCAGAGAACAGAGCCCAGTGTGGGGTTCCACTAGGGGCTCAGTCCCAGGACCCTGAGATTGTGACTTGAGCTGAAGTCTGTTGCTTAACTGACTGAGCCACCCAGTTCCCCTGGAAAGACTATAGTTTCTGAGAAGTTATTATTATTATGAACTTCAGAATATACAAACAAATTCGAGACCCTTCTCCCCACTCTCCTACTTCTAATGGTAGAGATCTAAGAAGCTGCACAGTCCACTTACACCTAAAAATTCTTCCCCTCTTATCCTGATGTTTTTTTTCCATTTTACACTTACTTATCAAGATAGAACATATAGAAACACACACATAGCCTAAAATTCACAGCTCAGTGAATTTTTACAAACTGAATACACTAATGAAAGCAACACTCAGATCAAGAAAATGTATTACCAGCACGAGAGAGAAATGACCTTGTGCCCCCTCCCTTCCAGTTACTGTCCCCACCCATTATCTTTTTTTTTTTTTTTTTTTTGGATAGACTGGCTTTGCCCAGTTTTCTGTTTCTTCTAAGTGGAATCACAGAGTATTTAAGTATCAGGGTTTTTTTACTTAAAATTTTGCTTAGAACATTAACCTATACTGATGCACAGAGTTGTAAATTGTTCTCATTGTTGTATATATTTCAGTGTGTAAACATACCACATTTTTTTTATCCATTCAAGGATCATTGGGAATTCTGGCAATTCTAGTCTGGAGCTATTGCAGTCTTTTGGTGAACATATAAATGTGTTTCTGTTGGATTAGTCTGTCTATGAGCAGACCCCTACAGTTTGTGAACCCAGGATTAACTCCTGAACATCTCTAAATCTGGCTAATTTTGGCAACCAGTTTAAATTATACCAACAAATTATATTTAAATAACAAATTATACTATAAGGCATTATAATATACCAAAAAAGAAAAACGTACTACCGAGTGGTCATGTAAAAAGCAAGTGTACCTAGAGTAGGATCTCAAAAACTGCTGTCTAAAGGCCAAATTTGGGCCCCTGCCTGGTTTTGTAATAGAGGCTTACTGGAACACAGCCATCCTCGTTCATCTGCGGCCACTTCTGCACTATGACGGCGGAGGTGAGTAGCCGAGACAGACCTCTGTCCCACAAAGCCTAAAATATTTACTATCTGTCCCTTCATGGACAAAGTTTGCTGGCTCTACCACAGAACCATCTGAGAAGTGTAATTAGTTTCAAAATAAGCTCACAACAGGACATCACTATCTTTAAACTCTGTATCATTCTGACAATGATAGAGGCTTTGTTACTTTGGATGGTGTCAGATGCAGGATCAGAGAAAACGACTGTCCCCCCCCCCCCCCCCCCCCCCCCCCCCCCC